>NW_007253582.1:1025051-1039578 GCF_000164805.1 Carlito syrichta | reverse complement strand
AGCAGCTGCCAGCAGGTTCCAGGAAGCTGGTATGTGGTTGTGGGTTTGGGGTGAAGGGGCGCATAGGGGATCGCTGGGTGGAGGGACAGATGGGGGAAGGTGAGTGCTGCTTCCCCCTGAGCCCAACATACCGACTTTTTTGGTATAAGGGGTGTTGACTTGTAGTTTTAGGGGAGGCCAGGATGGGGTGGCTCGGAGGGAAGTGGGGCATATGGATAGGGGTGTAGGGCTAGCTGATTTATTGTGACACGAGAAATTTTTTTTATGTGAGACTGCAAAAAATTAGACAGGGTGCAATCATAAGTAAAAGACAGATAAGTAGAATAGGTCTCAAGCATGGCATGACCCATTGGGCAATGCCCGAGTTTTATCAAGCAGAGAAGGGCAATTCTGCGGTGTTTTTTTTTGGCAAAGTTTGTCTCCCAGCTTTTGGAGGATGTTGACATTTTTTTTACCAGCCCTGTTTTATTAATGTAGAAACAGTATTTTTTCTTGGAGAAACATGTAGGTTTTACCCTGGCTGGCTGTAAGGAGAATAAGGGCCCTGCGGTTTTGTAAAGTAACCCGGGCTAGAGAGGTTATTTGCCATTGCAGGGATGCCAGGGAGCTTACAGATGCTTTCAGAGCAGCTTGGAGCCTTTCTTCCAGATTTTGGGAAGAAAGGAGGCTGTGTCGAGTGCTCCCCAACCCAGCCCTCCAGCCTCCAAGGACGTGGCAAATGTGAAACCGAGAACGAGGGGGAGAAATGCCGCAGGGCGGGCGCAGCGGGGAGTGGGAAAGGCTTTGAGTAAGAGGTTTTTTTCAGAATAGAATGTAAGCTGTGGCACAAGCATTACCAGATAGCAACAAGGGTAAGAATTATTGATAGATTTGAAGAGGGTGCTGTTACACCAAAAGAACCCACCCCTTGGAGCAGATAGAGTAGATAGCACAGGTCTGGAGATGTTGTATGTGCAGGAGCTGAATGAGCAAAGAGGAAGGCATATTGGGAGTCAGTGTAGATGGTTACCTGCTGCCCTTTAGATAGTTTGAGAGCCCGTGTAAGAGCAACAAGCTCCGCTTTTTGGGAAGTGGTGCCCAGAGGAAGGGACTGGGCCTCAAGAACAGAGTCAGCAGAGACTATAGTATAGGCCACTTGCCAGTGGCCTTGTGGGGTGCAGACAGAACTACCATCCATGAACAGAGTGAGGTCTGGGAACTGAAGTGACTGATCTGAGAGTCCGTCCCTGGGCGGAATCAGGGCCTCCACCAACTCCGGGCACGAGTGGGTAGGCCCTGCGTTAGAGGAGGGGAGATGGAGTAGGGATGCTGGGTTAAGGGGTGGTGAAGGCTTTAGAGTTATCCTCGGGTTGTCCAGGAACAACAAATGGAACTCCTGTATCCTGGAGGGGACTAGGAGAGAGAGCATCCGATGTCCCAGCAGTTTGTGAACTCTTGTGAGGGGAGAAGATAATGATATGGTGATGTAAGGAAAGTTTTAAAGCCTCCTTGGTTAGAATAGCGGCCGCCGCTAGCGCCCCTAAGCAGGGTTGCCATCTCTGAACAGTGGTATTGAGCTGTTTGGAGAGGTAGGCTACTGGGCGGTGGGAAGGGCTTACCAGGTGTGTTAGGACGCCCACAGCTATTCCATGGCACTCATCTGTGAATAAACAGAAGGGCTGAGAGGGGTTAGGGAGACACAGCAGTGGTGAAGACAGGAGGGTGTCGCAGAGAGCAACAAACGCCTTGTGAACCTCAGCGGGGGAGGTGAGGGGCCTCATAGGCGTTTGTTTGGCGGCCGCATACAGAGGTTGGGCTAACAGGGTGAAGTTAGGGATTTATTGCCTGAAGTACTCCACAAAGCCCAAAAAGGACAAGATTTTGGTTACCATTTTCCGGGGGTGTTAGCTGCCATATAGCGTGGAGGCGGTCCATTGTCAGGGCCTTAGTGGTGGGAGTAAGGCAGACACCAAAGTAGATGAATTTAGGTTGTGTGAGTTGGGCTTTTGTGGGGGGACACCTGGTATCCCCTAGAGGCCAGGAAATTGAGAAGGGCGGCTGTGTGTATGTGGGACAGTTCCTCAGATGGGCTGCAAAGTAAGAGATCATCCATGTACTGGAAAGGTGGCTAGGTTGGAGAGGGCAATCAGCTAGGTCAGCTGCAAGAGCCTGGCCAAAGAGGTGGGTGCTGTCCTGGAAGCCCTGTGGTAAGACCATCCCCATAAGTTGTTGTGCCTGTGCTGTGTCCAGGTCCTCCCAGGTGAAAGCAAAAAGGGGGTAAGAGTCTGGGTGTGGGGGGATAGTAAAGAAAGCATCCTTGAGGTCAATGACAGTGAAATGTGCTGTCTGAGGCAATATCCGAGATAAAAGAGTGTAGGGATTAGGAACCACTGGGTGGAGAGGGACCACCGCCTTATTAATGAGACGGAGGTCCTGGACCAAGCAGTAGTCTCCAGAGGGCTTACAGACCGGAAGGATGGGGGTGTTATATGGAGAGTTAACAGGTATGAGGAGGCCCTGAGAAAGCAAGCAAGTGATGATGGGTTTAAGGCCCTTATGATGTGTGGCTGAAATGGGGAACTGGGGTCTAGAAGGGAAGTTAGAGGGGTTTTTCAAAACTATGCAAACTGGGGTGTGGTGTTGTGCTATGACTGGGGTGGAAATGTTCCACACATCGGGGTTGACTAGGTGGGGTGGGAGGGGAGGCGGCAGGTTTGAGCTGGGAAAAACAGAGACTAGAGCAATATTGGCAAGGAGTGGGGCCGCTGATTGAACTGACAGCGTTAAAGTGGCCCTCAATTTTGAGAGGATATCCGTGCTGAGCAACGGAATGGGGCAGAATGGGACAATGAGAAAGGAGTGACTAAACATCCAATCACTGAGAGAACAAGGTAAAGCTGAGGTTTGAAGGGGGGCAGAAGGCTGGTCGTGGATACCAACGACTGAGACCTGGGAAGGAGATAGAGGCCCCGAAAAGGAAGGCAGAACCAAATAGGTAACCCCCGTGTTTACGAGGAACGAGACTGACTTACCCACTACCTGGAGTAAGATTCTAGGCTTGGTGAGGGTAATTGGGGCCTTAGAGTCCGGGCATTTTCAGCTTTCTGCCAGTCCAAGCAGCTCATGGAGCTGAGCAGGTGGCTCAGCCACACCCCTGTGAGGAGGCACCGGAGCTTGGCCAGGCCACGTGCAATCCGCCTTCCAATGGCCCTTTTGTTTGCAGATAGGGCATTGATTATTTGGCGGACAAGGGTTAGGGCACTGCTTGGCCCAGTGGCCCTCCTGGCCACATTTGAAACAGGCTCCCGGGGGAGCTTTGTTACCCGCCTCCAGACGTTGAAAGACCCCTGTATCTTGTTGCATTGGTCGCAGGGCAGCAACCAGGGCGCGGGCTTGTGCTTTAGCGGCCTGCTGGAGGTGCTGCTGCCTAGCGGTTTTTGCATCTTCCTCATGGGCATTAAAAACCTTAAAGGCCATGTTTATCAGGTCATGGACAGGGGTTTGAGGGCCATTCTCTGCCTTTTTAGCTTTCTGCAGATATCAGGGGCAGATTGGGTAACCAAATGGGTAGCGAGAACGGTGGGACTTGTACCCAAACAAAACCATCCAGGCCAGCAACCTCTCAGAGAGGACAAATGGGTGCAGGAACAAGGGGGTGGGGAGGGTGGTGCATGCAGTGTGAACGAGTATGTGTACTGACCGGAGAGGGGAGGGAGAGTGGCGGAAGGGGAGAGTCGGAAGGTGAAGGAGGAAGATGGGGGTAGAGAGAGGGTGGATTTTACGGGGGCGGGTTGGAAGAAGGAGGAGGATTTGGAGGACAAGGGATTGGCGCAGTTAAGTTTTTCAGAAGATTTATGAGCGGGGGAGACTCCAGATTGGGTGGGAGAGGCTTGTCGTATTTGGGTGGAGGGACTGGGGCAGATGGAATGAAGGAGGGGTCGGGAACAGAGGACAGGGAAGGGGCGGGAGTCTCCCTTTACCAGCAAGATTTGGGTTGTGGAACAGTACTGACACAGGGAGGGACGGGAGCGCAGGAGCCAGAAGGCCTGAACACAGGGAATCTCCAACCATTTTTTACTGCGTTTGCAGAAGTTATTTAAGTCAGTGAGGATGTTAAAATTAAAAGTTCCCTTGAGGGGCCACTTGGACCCATTTTCCAGTTTATACTGAGGCCTGGCCACAGTACAGAAATGGATTAGATGTTTGCGTCGAATGTCCAGGGTTAATCTCAATTTGTCGAGATTACTGAGAAGACAGCCCAGAGGCATCTTAGAATTAGATTTGGAGGGTTGGTTACCCATGTCTATTTAAATTTCTGGGGCCTGTCTGAGTCTGAAAAGGCGTCCCAATTCAGGCAAAGACCAGCTGGGTAGAGTGAAGGTCAGGAGAAACAGGGTGTCCCCAGGATTTATTGCTGACCAGAACAGAGGGCTTTCCCTAGCACACCTGTGACTTCTGATAGGGAGGCCCAGAGGGGGAAAGAGAGACCGACACGGGGGGAACTCACCTCACAAAAGTTTGAGTGGAGGAGTGGGTCGGAGATTCGCAGTTCGTGCCGGAGGCGTCTGGGCGGGAGGCCCCTGAGCCGGGAGGTGAGGCCTGTGTGGCTCAGTCACCTCTTGGATTTTGGCACCAAGATGTAACGTTTGATAATACAGAAAGAGGCACAGGACAAAGGGCCGGTATAAACCAAGTGTTTATTGGGGGAGAAACTCCCAGGCAAGGTCCCATGGTCCGGAAAGATGGGCCAGGGGAGTCGCACCCAAGGAGAGGCAGGCTTGGGTTTTTAAGGGTGCTGTATTTGGAGAGGGTGTTGGGGGTGGCAGTGAAGCGGGGAGACAAAGCGTCACATCCGGCATGGGCTGGAAAGTTTCTGTCTGGCCCTTCTCAGCAGCTGCCAGCAGGTTCCAGGAAGCTGGTATGTGGTTGTGGGTTTGGGGTGGAGGGGCAGATGGGGGAAGGTGAGTGCTGCTTCCCCCTGAGCCAAACAGTGAGGAAACCCAGTAAGGCTTGTCTGTTTAGATTTTCCTTGACTTCTTTGGGTTTTTTGTTCGTTTGTCTTGTTTTGAAACAATCCTGCTCTGTTATTCAAGGTAGAATGCAAAGGTGTGACCATAGCTCACTGCAGCCTCAAACTCCTCCTCAAGCAATCCTCCCACCTTAGCCTCCCAAGTGGCTGGGACTGCAGGTGCATGTCACCATGACTGGTGTCCTTGACCTCTTTCAGGTTTTCATTTTTTTTTTCTGGGTATGGGACAGGAAGGACCTTCTCTGGAATTGGAGCCTTATGACCTACAATCAAACAAGGTAGATCAGATAATTTTTAATGACTATATTTTACAGAAAAGCATGGGAAAAAGAAAGAATGAAACTGCGAAGAAATCCACAAAGGTCAAACCCAGTTAAACTAATTTCTATTGCTTATACCGACTAATGGTAACATTCTTTGCATAAATTATAAACCAAATTATTTGTTTGGCAAATATTGTTCAATTGTAGCAATCTTTTATTATCAAGAATTGATCACTCCCACTGTCCTACTGCAGCCAAGCATTCTTGGATGCTTGTCAGAGTCAGAGCTACTGACTTTGGACCATACCCCAGTGGAACGAGGTCTGAAGTGTCTTAAAGTCTCTCAAGTACTATTCTACTCTAAATATCCCTATCTTTTTGTTCTTTCTATTTCTTTTTTTTCTTTTGAGTCAGGGTCTCACTCTATTGCCCAGGCTAGAGTGCGGTGGCACAATCATGGGAGCCTCCAACTCCTGGGCTCAAGAGATCATCCCACTTCAACCTCTCCTTGTAGCTGGGACTACAAGCACATGCCACAGTACCCAGCTAGCTTTTTTTTAATTTTCTTATTATTTATGGAGACAGTTCTTGCTATATTGCCCAGGCTGGCCTCAAATTTTTAGGCTCAAGTGATGCTCCCATCTTGGCCTCCCAAAGTGCAGGGATTACAGGCATAAGCCACCATGCCCAGCCTAAATATTCCTATCTTAAAAATGTGTTAATAATAATAATTTTAAATGTAATAATTTAAAGTTTTCTGTCAATTATATTAAGCATTACAAATTTATAGACTAAACTAGTAACGGAAGAAAGTCTGATACTGCAATGCTATGCATGATGGTGGTGTCATGGAGAGGAGCCCCCAGAATTCCTGAAATGAATTGCTACCCAAAAAAGGGGGGCAACTGTCTGCTGGTATTACAACTATTTAAAGGCAAAATGTCCCAATGTACAATCAAGTTTAGAATTCTACTATCTTAATTCCTTGCTAAAAATGTTTACCTTACTGTCATTCTAGTTTACATTATTTTTCTTCTGCATAGAATCAAGATTGGAATTCCCCATACTGAAGGTCAGACATTCAAGACGGCTTCTTTTTAACCATTTTATCAGTTTCAATCAATACAAGGTAAACTAAAGAAGAAGAGCTGACAATTAAAATTCCCTTCACATGTCTCATTGGTTTTTTAGCTTTAAGACAGCTGCTATGGCTGCATTGTGTTCCCAGAAAGATGTTGAGGTGCTAGCCCTTATACCTACCAATGTGATCTTATTTCAAAATAAGGTCTTTGCAGATGATCAAGTTTTGATGAGTCTCTAAAGTAATCCTTAATCCAATATGACTGTGGTCTTATGCAAAGAGGACATTTGGACACAAAGATACACACAGAGGGAGAACTCCAGGTGAATGTTAAAGTTAAACTCTCATAAGTCAAGAAATTACCAGAAGCTAGAAGGAGTCCTGGAACAGAGCCTTCTCTAATGCCTTCTAAAGGAGCTTGGTCCAGCCTTGATCTTGGACTTCTAACCTCCAGAACTGTGAGATAATAAGCTTCTGTTGCTTAAGCCACTTGGTTTGTGATACTCATTACAGCAGCCGTTATGGTATTACCACACCTCAGACAGCTGGAAAAACCTTCCTTCCCATACTCCATACTGGAAGGAGAACTAAAAGAAATATGAGAGAAGGAACCAAATGAGTCAGCGACTTCATTTTATAAATCTAGCTCAGTTCAAAATAAAGCAAATGAAAAGATACACCTATTTAGTTAACTAACTGAAATGTACTTATAGAATAGCTTTCAGTCAGTTGATGAAGAGAAAAAAATACAGTAAAAACAAACACCCAATCCAGTAGGGCTTTATGAATAAAATTAGTAATATTTTTAAATCTTTAAAATCACAGTTTGGTAAAAGAATTTTTAAAAATTCACATCACCACACAAATCCTCTCTTATATTATTGAACTTCACAGATGCATAAAATAATTAATTTTAGTCATTTATATTGTTCTGGTGGAATAGAAAAAAATTCATGCTGTCAACTACAGGTATCGTTCAGATCCTTGAAAAAAGTATATTTAAAGTTGTGACTGATATAGAAATTTCAATTTATGAACTATTCAAAAAACAAAAAACATTACATGTTGGACAGTTTAGTATACATACTTGATGTTAAATTAAATATATGTCTCGTACCAAATGCAGCACTGTAAAAATATACTAAATGATCATTTTCTATCTTAATAATAAAATATATGAAAAAAAAGCTCACAGAATTGAGGGGCTGTTGAATTTTTCCAGCACAGTAGGGGATGCTAGGTTAATTTCCATGTTATTTTATTTCTACATCATATTTGACAGTGCTAAGGTATATTATTCTTATCTATAATTATATCTCCACATAAGTTAAATCCGATATATATTATAGCTAAATAGTAGATTTTATTCAAATAACCCCAGGTCAAAATGAATTCAAATTATCTTTTAACGTACACAGCATTTCCTTGCACCAAGATCCAAGGAAGCTATATTTGCCTCCATTAGTTCACATCTATAATTCATGTTAATTGCTCATCTATTATTCATGTACCTTTAATGCTGAGGGAAAAAAATCTGAGTTGGTCTAGTCCAAAGTGAGAGTGCATCCTGTGAATAAGCAATTCTACCCATTTACATTGTGCTTATTAGAAAGGTATACCTTATAAATTATTTCTTGGTTTAAAACATTATATGATATCATGCAAAAAGACTACCCATGGTTAAGTTATGGTATGCTAATTATATATGCATATAGCTCTAGCAGAAAATTTCACCAACTGTGTGTTCCTGGACCGTCTACACATAAACAAATGACACAGGGACTACCATTTTATGGTACAGCACTGAGTGATTAAATTAAGACAGAACAATAATCCTTCTATTTGTCTCATGGAGCATGTACCGCAGGAAGGCAATGAAAATGCTTATTATTTTTCTGACATCTCAACCAGAGAGTGGGTGTCCTTAACCAGAAAACACAGGTGATTTCTTATTCATCGTAATAGATGCTGTACCTGGTGTGAACTCAGTTAACGTTTAATGAATAAACAAAATCTATACTTGTCCTTCAGAAGCCTTAGCATTCCATTTTGTGGCCCCTCTGCTGATCATAACAAAAAGTATTGAGACCAAATGTCCATGTGTGGCTTGTAGAGGAGGAAATATCACTGCTCTAGTGTGCTTTGCATATAATAAAGCCTTTATTAATATTGGTGTGCTGATTTACAGGAAGGAGGAAGAGCAAGGAGAAGAGGAGGCTGGCCTGGAAAAGTAAGATGCCAAAGAGGCAAAAGCAAATATCTCCTGATTTTCTAACAACAGTAGGTCAACCAAGTAGAAGGCAGTCTACATTGCTGTTCAGAATAGGCACCACCAAATGCCTATTTATCACCCAGACAAGAGAGACATTTCTGAGGACTGCTTTCTTCACAAATTAATTCAGAAAAAAAACTTCAAAATTAGAATTGAATCATGTTTACCTAATAACTGAATTGACTTCATTATTATCATCAATTAGGAATAATACATTTCAGAAATAAATTTTCCGGTAATATTTGCCTGTAAATAGCATAGTAAAACAAGAAAATGTATTTGTCAAACAAACTAGAGTCTAAATGTTATTCAACTAGGTATGAATAAAAAAAATGAATGTAGCATTTCACAGCACAACTTTTTAAATTCTCGCTATTATTTTTAATCGCATTACGTTTCCCAAATATAAGGGCAAGCCCAACCGTATTCCGTAGCAGACTCTTTTGGTTCTCAACCTCTCTTCCTCCTCTCCAGCTGAATCAGAGGCTAATGCTGATTGATCTGGGCAATTATGGTAATTGTATATTCCTTTCCAGAGAGTATCAGGAAAGAACATGTGATCCAATCTGAGCCAATGATATGTAGGAGAGGTCTGTTGGGAAATTCCAAAAAGTTTCCTTCCTCTTTCAAAGGAGCATTCCTGAAGAGAGGTCCTGTCTTTCTTCTGCAAGTTATCTTTTTTTTTTTTCACATAGACACAGGATCTCACTATGTTGCCCAGGTTGGTCTCAAATGCCTGACCTCAAGTGATCCTCCCTCACTGACCTCCCAAAGTGCCAAGATTACAGGCAAAAGCCACCAAACCCAGGCTGCAAATTGTTCTATCTCTAAGTGAGCCTGGAATAACCACCAGCCTTAGGATAAAGGCCATTCTTAGAGGAGAAAGGAGCAACCAGAACAGCAGAGGAAAGGAGCAGAGGCGTACCATGTTGGAGCTGCCAACCAGATGGAGGTCTATAGTATGGACAACTGTTTCAGTCATTTTGAAATGAGTTTTCTATTCTTTACCATCAATGTCACCCCAACTGATCCAAGTAGCATTGATACCCAAATCTGTAACATTTGTTTTCTCTTCTAAATCATCCACAAGCATCTTTACTTTCACAATAATGTATGTAAATGTTGTATCCATCTTTCCCCTTCCTATTATCATAATCATTTTTCTGTTTTGCATATGTAACCTTATAATTATTACTTTAGTATCTGCACAATCTCCTAAAAATGAAGGTACCTGTGAATAGTACTTTATTGCTAGATGGTTCAATTTCCCTTCATAGTTATAAACCATATTACTTATACAAAGATTACCTTAACACACAAGCCATTGACTACACCGGCATATACATCCCTGGACAATAGCTCATAAATGGCAATCATTTTTTTTCTTTATTTTTATTTTTATGTATGTATGTATTTATTTAGCTATTTATGTATTTTTGAGTCAGAGTCTCACTCTGTCGCCCAGGCTGGAGAGCAGTGGCATACCCACAGCTACTGCAGCCTCAACCTGCTGGTCTTACGCAACCCTTCAGCTTCGGCCTCCCAAGTAGCTGGGCCTACAATTGATGCCACCATGCCCAGCTATTTTTTTTTAATTTGTTGTAGAGACAAGGTCTTGTCATGATGCCCAGGTTGGTCTTGAACTCCTGGGCTCAGGCAATCCTCTCGCCTTGGTCTCCCAAAGTGCTGGGATTACAGGCATAAGCCACGACACCCGGCCTTATTTTACTCTTTAAAAAATATCTTCACACTAGTGAAGTCACACAATGCCCCCAAATCTAAATATTTTACATCTGCCATAGCCTAAAAGCAGATTGAGCTCAATATTTAAAATTCAGCCAGGAAATCTATCAAATCTGACACAGCTCATAAATGTGTTTCAGCACCTGCTGCATAGAATCAAGATGCAGCATTAAAAAGGGAGAGTGGGGAGCAGCTTTTGGCTAACTTTTTAATTAACATTCACTTCAAACCAAACAACAGATGGGCTTCAAAGGATACAGCCTGGAAACAATAGTACCTTGGCTCACAAGTCTGCTTTCTCCATTTGAATAGGGAGGTCTGGGGTGGATAGCAGAACATGAGCAGATTAGCATGACATGACAATAAGATGTCTGAATCATTCTCCCCTCAAAATCTCAATGGTTAGAGCATTATCGCTTATTCTATCTGTTTGACACATCAGTTGTCAGTCTTTATGGCTGAGTTCCACTTGGCTGCTTGCAAAAAAGAGGAGTTCCTAGCACAGCGTCAAGCATTGTCCCATCTGCCATGCCACACATAGACTGAAAATTTGACTGCCCTTCCTAGTCAAGATGCTCAAACTTATTGCAAAGCCATTGTTGAGGGAAATCAGTTGCCTGGTAATACTTCTGTAGAGATGTGAAACTAAGACTGGGCGCGGTGGCTCAGGCCTATAATCCCAGCACTTTGGGAGGCCAAGGTGAGAGGATTGTCTGAGCCCACAGTTTCAAGACCATGCTGGGCAACTTGGTGAGACCTCGTCTCTACAATAAATCAAAAAAATTAGCTGGGCAGAGTGGCGTGTGCCTGTAGTTCCAGCTACTTGGAAGGCTGCAGCGGAAAGATCACCTGAGCCCAGCAGGTCGAAGCTGCTGAGTGCGCTACTGCACTCCAGCCTGGGAGACAGAGTGAGACTCCAACTCAAAAAAAAAAAAAAAAGAAAGAAAGAAATGTGAAACTAACCTGGCTTACATTCAGTGAATAACCATATTCTGGTAAAAAGAGATTGTTATTACTCCACACTGGTCAAATAAAAAACCACAGGCATTATTTTCTAAAATTACACAAAAGCCAATCATCATCATGCCTCATGCCTGCTCCTGAGACTGGCAGGGTTAAATCTACTTGATTAGTCTATATCACCCATCATTTTTTTCAATGATCACCCATCATTATACATTTTAGGGGGTTCTGATGGCCTCCCACAGGTTTTTCCTGACTATGACAGAGGGTTTTCAGCATCCACATCACCTTGACTGATCATTAGAAATTTACATTCCATCCTGATCCAAATCAAAGAATTACCCAGGGCCTCTGGGGCTACCGTTTGACAATCTGCATTTAACAAATCCCTAGATGATTCCATCATAAGAACTAACTTCCTGGGCTGGTTCAGGGTACTTCGATGAACAAAATGATTCTTTATTACTAATTTTCAAGTTTCATTAAACTAGGACCCAGGTACCACCTCTCCTTCTCTCTGACATCTGAGCCACCTGAATGTCCACACACCTGAGATCCACCTTGAGTCTCCCCAACACCTGCCCCCTTTCAAGTTGGCTTCAACTAACTATCCACCCCAGAGGCACCAACTTCCTCATTTCTCTCAATGCAACTAGATACATGACTGGCTGCCAGTTTATTTTTTAAAGGAGGGAGTCTTATTACTATACATTGCTCTTTTCTTTTGCCCTGGTTTTTTGTAAAGAAAAAACTGGATCTTTTAAAAGTATAAGAGACTAGAAATCATGTGTATTGGACCATATGTAATTCCCTTTCTTCTTTTTAGACTAGCCAACAAACTACAAAATGAGGATTACTAGACAGTATGGATAGTTCTACATGTGTATTTAAGTAAAGAATTAGAGCAAAATGCTCTGTGAAGTGAAAATGCACAGACCCAGTCTTACTTTCTCCTATATTCTGAGCAATATGCCTTCTGGTATTTTCACCAGTAAAATATAGGAACTCCCTTCTAAAGTTGCTACAAGAAAACAGTGAGGAAATGCACATAAAATGCATAGTTCAGCATCCAGCACAGAGGGAACACTCAGGAAATTCTAGATGTTATTATCAGGCCAGGTTGTTTTGGAAACATGTTCAGAGCTGGAAAGATCTTTAATACAAAGCCTGCTTTTCTCCAGACAAGGAAACCAAAGCTCTAAAAGTTGAGCCTTGCCCAACAGTACACAGCTACTGGCAGAGCCAAAGCAGATGCCAGTGTTTTCTAAAGCGCAATTCAATATTCTTTTCACCACTCCATGATACTTTAGTTCACACCCCTCACTGAAATGTAGGACCAAGAAAGCCATAAGGTTCCAAACATGCCACGCACCTCACAGGCATGGGTTATGCCCAACCAGACCTAGAGGCGTAAATCACAGAATGGGAAGCTTTGATGATTAAGACTGAGTCTGTGAAAGTAATTCAATTAATACACAGCCGATTGCTTTCCTATTTTTTGTGGTGGCTGGGAGGGCATTTATCTCCCATCTTGGGTGGTTTCTTTTGTTTCTCTTGTGTTCAATCATTTTACTCCAAGAAGTACAAACAACTATTATGTAGAATTTGGGGGTTTTGTCTGGTGAGAACTATGAACATAAAAGCACTGAAAAGACTTACATTTCTATTCAAGTAAAGAGGGTGGGGTGGTAGGAAACCCAAGGACAAGTTCGCTCCTCATTTTGAAATATAAAGCTGGAATAGTGTGTGTCAGAAAGGGAACAATAGATCACTACAATTTTTAAATTTTAAATTCCTTTTTTTGAGTATGTTCTTATACACATTTAAGGAGAATTTGTGTATTCTTTCCTACACATTCATTCCCTAATAATTCTCCACCTTTATCCATTTATAAGACTAAGAATAATACAAAGATGAAAAAAAGTTAATATTTGTGAAACATGAGATTTTACTGTAAATGACCTCTTACAGCAAATAATGAGACAATGCTAGGGCTCTTTGCTTGATATCACCTCAAATTTTTTATAGTCACATTGGCATTCTGTCCATGAAACACGAGTATAGCAATGACTTCATTCTCTAGGATGAAGGATAATTGATCTTAACCTTCCTATCACTTTCCCTTAACTCAAAGCGCTAATGCAATTGAAGGCACGGATAAATAAAATTTCTGTAGGAATAGAATGACATTGTGACAGCTAACCTCCAAGTTACCTCCAAAACGTAAAGTACAACATGAATCAGGATCTCAATTCATGAAACCCCTGTCCTACAGCTCTCTGTCCCACAGCATGGAAAGCTGCCAAAAAACATTTTTTGAAGGGAAATTCAAACTTTGAAGGACATGAAGTTTTTCTTCTACAATTGTTAAAGGGAAAAAACCCTAATTTAAACAAAATCTCAACAATTCAAAATGAAGCAATGTTCAAAAGCAGATTATTCACTTACATTAAATTGATTAACGTGATGCTTTTATCACCACAAACATGAAACATTTTACCAACTTTATTTCCTGATGCTACCGACTAATCGTGATTTTCCACAAATAACATATAAATCTCAATAATGACATTCTTGAATACTGCATATGACTGCATCAAGTTGCTTCTTCACTCGCAATTCCTATTTATTTTCCCTTTCTTTTTCTTCACTTACTGATGGCATTTACCATACTGTGCTCAAGTATGTGAATAGCATTGTATTTTCACCCCCAGAATACAGCCATACTTTTTCAAATAGAGCTCAATGTTGGGATTAAGGTAAAAGATCTAACTGTTTTTTTCCAAATCGAGGTTTAAAGATAGGTTGTTTACTGGTTATCATGTTAGATGCCATAGTTCCCTTTCTAAAACAAGTAATTAGCGACTGTACCTCCTCCTCTGTTTTGCCTCTTTCGAGTAAATATGGTAACACCCTCAAGGCAAGCTGATCTAGAGAACGACGCCCAAAGCACACACACATACACACACACACACACACACACACACACACACACACACACACGAAAGCCAGAGCTAAGCACCCTGCATAGAAACGGTCACCCTGACAACCTTCACACAAAGCACACCTGGCTAACCTAAACTTAAGGACCAAAACACTTTACTGGCGGCAGCTCACCATCCCACCCAGCAATGCAAACCTGCCGCCCCATACCCTCTCACGCTCCCGGAGGCTCCACGCCCGCCCCAAGCCAGGCT
>NW_007253582.1:1024441-1025031 GCF_000164805.1 Carlito syrichta | reverse complement strand
GGCTGGCTCCGAGCCAGTCCCGCGTCGCCGCCGCTGCCCCGAGGCCACTCACCGGGTCTGCAGTCGCAGTAGCCCCAGTCCACCTTGCCGTGGGCGTTCCCGTAGAAGCACCAGGGTCGGCCCGCGCCGTCGGGGCTCCGACAAAAGTTGTGGCGCTGGCCTCGCAGCTGAGCCCATCCCGCCGGGGGCGACCGCTCCAGGAAGGGTGGCACCTCTGCCCATCGCAGACACGGGGCGCCGAAGTCCGTCACGTTGACCCAGGGCTCTCCTGCGGGGCAGCCCCGCGGGTGCGGCCGGGGCGTGTGCCCAGCCTGGAGCGCGTGCAGGCGCTGGGCGGGCAGCGCCCGCTGGGGGCGCGGGACGCGCGGGAGACCGGGTGGCAGAGGCGTCCTCTGTTGCCGCCGCTGGGTGCCAAGGTAATCAGGGTACTGGGGACCCGGAGGCGGCGAAAGGCGGTGGCGATGGTGGAGAGGATAGCTGAGGACCGGACCGAAGCTGACCACCTCGGGGAGCGTCCCTAAAACCAGAGTCACCACGAAGCGGGCGAGCGTCATGGTGCCAGCCCTGCGCGCTTCGGTCCATGCTCCCCG
>NW_007253582.1:985309-1023967 GCF_000164805.1 Carlito syrichta | reverse complement strand
GAGCCAAGCCCGAGGGTGCCAGTGCGGGGGACGGGCTTGGCCGCCCCTCTCCAGCAGGCAGCACCACCGCAGCCCGGCGTCTGGCGGCTCCCGGGTCTGGCACCAGTCCCGACCGTCATCTCGCCTCCACCCCCGTCCCGTATCTCGTGTTCTCTGTTTTGAAATCTTTGGGAAGGCGTAGATGGATTTAGAGGCAACTCTCCCGTGACAACTCCCGGGATAAAAGGCATCACAGCCCACGAGGAATGTGAAAGCCATCTCACCGAACGGTGAGCCCTTCAAGGATCAGGCTGGGTTTTTATTCAGTTTATTAACCCCGTGCTTAACACCGTGCCACAATAAACATTTGCTGAAATTAAATTCTTGAACTGACCCGGAGAAAGGAGCTTGAGCCTTCCTACTTCCTGCCTCCCACTTTGCACCCGGTGCCCTGGACAACACCAGTTGTTTGGTTATTATTGGGATTCGGTGAGGCCCTCTTAATACCAAATTTCCTCTCTAACCAGAGAAGGCTTCATCATCCTGGTCTCCTTCCTAACCAAATAGTCCATCCTCTAACACCTGCTTCGTTTTTTGCAGGGGAAGGGACTTGAGTTAAGCCTATTCCTTTGGATTTTGTAGCTTCACTGTTGGCTTGACCTCAGCTGAGTAGGGCCCTTTCCAGACTTCCTCCCCTCACGTCCAAAAACAGTTGGCTTCGATTTTTTTTTTTTAAATAACTGGAGCTGGGACATTTTAGAATTTCTCCTTTCACTTGTTCTTGACTATGCCACTAAAGTTAAATAAGGAAATGGAAGCCCAGAAAGAAGGTAATATTTTACTTCTGGCATGATCATGTTTCATTGTGAGGGAGGAGTCCCATAATATAATATACTCAGAAGAAAACTGGAACAAAATTTAAATGTTTATTGTTAAAACCTGGGTTTCCATTAGGAGCTGCTTTAAGTAATCCACCCTTAATTTTTGTGAATCATCTGGATTGTTTTTCTTTGACTCCTAGTAATGAAATATTTTATTTTACTTCAGAGAGGATTGAGTAAAAGAAATGATATTAGGAATCCATTTGTCAAATTTTTACTTTGCATGTTTGTATTCCAGATATTATTTGCTTTTTATTAATACGTTCCTAATTCCAAAAGCAGGATTTCATCATTTAAGTTTTAAAACATACCTTTTTAAAAAAATCAAACTGTACTTGTAGAAGAGAGTGAAAGATAAAATATATGCCTGGGACAGTATATTTGCTTATTTTAGTACAGGCTGGCAAAGTTCACCAATCACAGATTCTTGAAATAGCATAATAGGTGACAGTTCTGAGGGGAATCAGCCCTTTTCCTTTCTGACTGCCTCTTCCACCTTAGGGTGCACACTTGGTGGCTCAGGGGTTCTCGTCTTGGGATTGTGGCAGGCCTGCTTGGACCCAGCTCTCCTCCTATCTCTGCACGACTCCTACCACCATCACTGCTTTCACATTTCCTGGACGTCTGTAGGCAAGCCCAGTTTCCACACATCCACCTCCCTTGTGTGGGACATGGATTGCCCAAAGGGAAATGATGAGAGGGAAGTGAATGAGAGAGGAGCAGAGCCTGGGCAGGCTTGCCTCTCCATCAGTTCCTTTTCCCAGAGAGGGACTGAAGATTCGCCAAGACCCCCTACATTAACCAGATGACAAAACCGACCTATACAAACTGGAGTCACCCACAGAAAATTCCACATCCGCACCTTATATTCTTTAAGTTTATTCTTATTCATATTCTTGTTTTGAGTTGAGGTTTTACTCTGTCACCCAACTATGGCTCACCACAGCCTCAATCTTCAGGGCTCAGGCAATCCTTCCACCTCAGGCTCCCAAGCAGCTGAGACTACAGGCAGGTGCCACCACAGCCAACTAATTTTTTGATTTTTTTATAGAGACGAGGTCTTGCTATGTTGGCTAGACTAGTCTTGAACTCCTGAGCTCAGGCAGACTTCTCATCTTGGCCTCCCAAAGTGCTGGGGTAACAAGTGTGAGCCACTGTGCCTGGCAGGATTTCATCATTTAAGTTTTAAAACATACCTTTTAAAAAAAAATCAAATGGCATCTATATAATTAGACGATGGTGTTGAGGGCCTTAGCGTGGGTTTTGCCTTTAATTTACAGGCAAAGTGTGTCTTAAATAGATCTGTTCTTTATATATTACTCCCCTCCTTTGTCAATATTTTCTCATCTTCTTTTATTTCTTCTTGCTGCTACCAACATGCAGATGTTTAGGATTTCCTGTTTCCAAATCAATCCCTGAAATGCATTTCTTCCTCCCATTCCATGACTTCAAACTTGGGGATGTGGGAGTAGGGAGGTTTGCAGGAAGAAGTCCTTTCCTTCTATCTCGGTTAGGCCACTCCCTAGTCAGAGCTCCCACCCCACCGCACCCCACCCTACCCTCACTCCTCCACACCCAATCATCATCTATCACAGATATCAAAGGGATGGGAGGCAACTCCATCTTGTAGCTATAAGGACCCCACAGCCGAATATCTGCCTTCCCTTCCCTTCAGCAGCAACAAAGGAGCAAGGAAAAAGAACAGAAGGAAGCCAACAACACCTTGAAGACACTCCCCACAACAACACATGGAAGTACCCAAGAGGCCACCATAATTCCCCCTGGTCACCTCTGTCACCTTCAATTCCATCAAGCAAGAGTACACTTGTTGATTTGGGGCCCAAAAATTCAATTCCTCCTTGTCCCCTTCATCTATTCTGGTAGAAGCTAGATCCAGAACCCAAACTGGAAGCCTAGAAAGGGAAGTCTACTTGTCTGGATCACAGTGGGGTGGGTGGCCAGCCTTGGTCGTGGGGGTGGGAAATACATACATCTGCACATCTGTTCTTTCCCATGTTATATGTGAACATTTGGTTTTATGGTGGTTTAAGGGATCGTTTTACTTCACACGTGGGCTGAATAATAGCTCTTGTGCAGTTTGATTTGGAAACATAACCAATATGTATATTATTTTTACAGGGTTCCAAAAAAATCAATATACAAAATAACTTTTGGAAAAGGCTCATTTACAATTTAGATACTGCCTGTATTTGGAAAAGCTAAGAACTTTTAAACAAATGGAATACAAGCAGTGTTTACTTTTACAATTCCACTTGCAAAAAAATTGTTAAAAGAACACTGAGCACTGCTCTTTCACATCAAAGGAAGAAAACCAAATAATATGATGTCCTGTCTTGGGACTATGGGAGATCCACAATTATAAGACATTGTCAGGTCTTTAGAGGAGTGAAAAGACAATTAAATGATAATATAACACTTAATTTAAAATTCAAAAAAAAGAGAAACATCCAGAAAATATACGACGAAATGACAAATGAGTGACACAGTGATTAGGGTCAAATGGCCCCTATTAAGGAGATCTCTGGCAGTAGCTGTAAGGTATATATTTCTGCCTTGTATTAGTCATACTCTGCTCTGCCCGCCCTGAACCATGAAGATGTCTGAGGACCAACGATTGCAATAGCAGTCCTGCTGGGTTGTTACACATGGTGTCCAAGATGAAAAGAAACATTCTACTGACTCGTGTCCATAATGTGTATAAGAGTCATTTGATCTCTAATTTTTCATTGTTTAAGGTTGAATTTTATAAACAAAACAAAATGCTCTTGAAGTTTGAATTTATTTTTTTTAATTCATCAAACCTCGGCATAATTTCTTTTTTTTTTTTGGTTTGAAGGCATTTATTTATTTATTTATTTTTTAAATGTGGGATACAATTCAGGGTCAGATATACAAATGGTCATTACACAGGTACTTTTGTTGATGTGCTCCTCCCCCCTCCCCTGGCAGTTTTCCACTACTGCCAATCCCTTTCTTATAGTATTATGATAATTACTCAAGGTCCACTTATGAGTGAGAACATGTGGTACTCAGTTCTTTGCTTTTAAATCCTGATCTAGCAAAGGGATTGTAGTTAGATTTTTTTCCTCAAATCTGAGAACAGAACTCTATCGAATACTGTAGCTTCTTACTAAATGATTGCCCAGAATTCAAAATTCCATCACAGGTAAAAAATAAAAATTTTATTTCTAACACAAAAACTAATAAAACAAGCGACATCATTAAAAATTAATGAACATAAAATGTCTAGATATTTTAGAGAAAAAATATATACATATAGCCTTTGTTAATATTCCCTTATTTTAAGAGATCAGACACACAGAAAGAGAAAATGACAACCATTATGCATAACCTATTTTAGTGTGCCCATATGTGTTATCATAAATTATAATGAAAAGCATCAAAAAGAATAAGTCAGAATTTATACCTTTGATGTCAGGCATTATCAATTTTTCTTTTTTCTTTCTTTTTTTATTAATATTTTTTATTATGGTTTTGTGGGGTACAGTTAAGGGTTAGGTGTACAATTACGTTTCATTCAGGCACCCTGTTGATAAGAGGTGTTTTCCTATCCCCAGACAGATATTTGCTACTGTTAATCCTATGGCATAATTTCTTATATGGAATTTATTTCCACAGACTCATACTCAGGGTTACCTAAATTATCTGTATTAATAGGTGAGGAATATATGTATCTATACATAATTCCAAGATCAAAGCCTTGGAGGTTTGACCTTGGAGTCAAACTTGTGCTCCATCTGATTCCAGCCCATAATCACTGGGGAACCTTAGACAAGATCCCCCTGTCCTCACTCAGGCCCAGGGCTCCTCATCTGTGACAAGGGAACAGTAACAACACTTGCATGATAGATCTCTGTGACATTTAGGCAAGTTCCCCTAAGCCCCTAAGCCAAGGGTTCCTCATCTGTGAAAAGGGATAGTAAGGGCCAGGCGCGATGTTTCAGCCTGAAATCCCAGCACTTTAGGAGGCCAAGGTGAGAGTATGGCCGGAGGGGGGGGCGGGGTGCAAAAGGATTGCCTAAGCCCAGCAGGTCGAGGCTGCAGTGCCGTGGCCGTGAGTGTGGACAAATGTCCTCTTCACTGATGTAGGTTTTCACAGGACGACTTAGTTTGAAGGGTTAAGCATTCAATGGCAGCTCCCGATACTACTTGGCCACCATACCACAGCTGATGTTTAGAAGTTCCATGTTCAGTAGTTTACATGCTTTGTCTCCAGGACCCCTCACAGAGGTCTATTATTGGGGGGATGAATGAGACTCCAACTCACAAAAAAGAAAAAAAGAAAGAAAAAGGATAGTAATAATACTTGCATGATAGATCTCTGTGACTCTTAGACAAGTTCCCCTATCTCACTGAGCCCAGGACGCCTCATCTGTGAAAAGGGACAGTAATAGTACTTGCATAATAGATGTCTGTGCGGGGTCATGGAGACAAAGCACGTAAACTACTGAACATGGAACTCCTAATCATCAGCTGTGGTATGGCGGCCAAGTAGTATCGGGTGCTGCCGTTGAATGCTTAAACCCTCAAACTAAGTCGCCCTGTGAAAACCGACATCAGTGAAGCAGGGCATTTGTCCAGATTTCCCTCCCATCACGCTCTGCCCCTTACTTCACCCCAATTTGCACTCTAAGATTGATGGCGATCGTGAGCTGCCCTAGCTCTGTTCATTTGAGCTCCTGGCCTCTCTGTGTTGTCTCTCTTTCTCTCAACACGTCTTGTCCCTGAAAGTCAATGAAATACTAAGTATTTTTAAAACACTTTTTCAGTGAGTGGATTGCCTGAGCCCGTGGGTTCGAGACCTGCCTGGGCAACTTGGCGAGACCTCATCTCTACAGTAAATAAAAAATTAGCTGGGCGTGGTAGCGCATGCCTGTCATTCCAGCTACTTGGAAGGCTGAGGCAGAAGGATCGCCGGAGCCCAGCAGGTAGAGGCTGCGGTGGCTGGGAGCGGCCACTGCACTCCAGTCTGGGTGACAGAGTGAGACTCCAACTCAAAAAAAAAAAAAAAAAAAAAACCTTTTCCTGAGGCATTTGCCTACGTATAATGAGCAGTTTTGAAATCCCTCAGCCTTCTAGTTACAAGTGGGCTGTGGTCACATAGGAAAAGAGGAAACGTTGGAAAAAAAGCAGCGCCAAGACTGCTTGCAAGGGACCTGGACATCACAGAATCCTAGTGTTGAAAATCCTGCAACTCCCAGTCAAACGCAGGAACCCTTCAGAACTTCCTGACAAGGGGACTTCCAGCTATTTCTTGAAAACGAATCATGAGTGAAATTCTTACTTGGGACCCAGCACGCTCCTTCCCTAGAAAGTCTGAATTGTTGGGAAAATCTTTCCTTCTACAGGGTGAGATAATCTTGGCTCCACGTGGAAATCTAGTTTATCTGGCTGTGATTCTGCTTTTATCCTCCAATTGATTTGGAGGGGCCTGGGATTGGCGTGGGAGGTAGCAGTTTTAGAATCCAGCCCACCTGGGTTCAAATGCCTGTTAAATTATTTATTAGTCTCTTGGCCTCCAGGAGGTGCTAAAGAAACTAATAAATAATTTAACACTTGTCTCTATCCTTAAGAAAGAGATACTGATTTGGAGAGGGCAGAATCAAGAACAGTAATGAGTTCACATTACTAGGGTCTCTTAGTAGTATTACCATGTGAGATATAAGTAAGTCTATATAAGCATAAATGATCAATTCCCTATTTCCTGTCCCTGGGCTTAGTGTGTTTTCAGTGCATCATCATTGGAATCTTAAGAACCATAAAGCTGAGATTTGGCTATGGGTGGAGGTGAAAGGGAAGGATAGACTCTTTTTAGCTACGTGGCCTAACTACTAAGAAACTACTTTGAGGGTTGGGGCAAAACCCCAGCTAATTGTAAAAGCCTGCATTTGCCTGGGCTTGTCCTCTACATGTAAATATCCGTTGGGGAATTCGCTGGGAGTTGGGAGGCATGAAGATGTAGGATTTAGGGATCCTGGCTTCCCCGGCATCTCTCAATCTCTGCTAACCTCTCTAAATATGATTTGCCTGTCTGTAATATGGAGATAACAATTCTACTTTCTAGAGTTGTAAGGATTAAAAATATTGTGTTAAATTCTGGACAGTGAGCAATTGATAATCATTTAAGTATGTATTATCAGGGTTTTCTGCTTTTCCTAAACTATGAATACCATCATTCCTTCTTCCACATCTTATTTTCATGCCTCATGCTGGAATACCTTCTCTGGTTAAACTTAAGTGTAGCAATATCCTTGTTAAACTGTAGCTCATAGGACTAAAATCAATACCTTAGATATTATTTGGCCAAGTCAGATTTCAATGGATAAATATGTTGCCCTTGTTTCAAATACCACACTATGATTGCATTAACTTCTTCATAGCCACATAACATTTGACTCTTACACAATAATCAAAAAGTTACCTAAATTCTTATTACCCTGACAAAATTGTTCATATCCTGTAAAGCCCTATTCAAACTGTGAAATCTTCCCTAACCAAATTTTGCTCTCATAATACGTGTTAGCCTAGCACGCTGTTCACATAGAATTTCACACTCACAATCACATTAATTCAGAATTATCTTCATTATAAACTCTTTGGTGGAAAAAAAAAGATTATGCACTCCACAGTGATTGGCTCTTAACTGGCAGCCAATAAAACACACGTTGGACAAATGAAGTAAGATGCAAATGGACCTTTTAAATTTTTTTAATATTATGGCAGCAGTATCTATAAAGAGATCACAAATTAACAGCCAGCAAGATGAATATGCCACTTAGATATATTTTATGTGCTACAGACTCCTTTCAAAAATTAAATTTCATGCATTATTTAAAAATCAGTAACTCATACATTAAATCGTGGATTTCTAACTTTCCTTGTATAACTGTTAGAATGCTTTTGGCTGCAAGTAAAATAAATCCCAATTCAAACCAACTTAAAATAAGGACCATGTAGGTCTCATAAAATAAGGAACTGTATACCAAGTTCCCCGGGGTTGATTACTTGAGTGTCTAACTATGCTATTGAGGTCCCAGGCACCCTGTCTCTTTCTGCTCAGCCATCTCATTGTTAGCTTCCTCTTCACACTACCAGCAAATGGCAAACCCCCACATTTAGATATTGCCTCTGCTCAGAGGAAAAAGTGAACTGTTCTCTCTGTGCCTCTTCTTTAGGAGCAAAGAAATCTCTCCTTGAAGCTTCGTAGGAGATTTCTCCTCAAACCTTGTTGGCTAGAATTGGATCACATGTCTGTTTGTGAAACATTTCCTGCCAGGGAAGTTAAACTTCCTTTGATTAATCTAGACTAATTATCTGGGATATAATGGATACTGGGGGAAAGATCAACCTAAGTGTACTGGCCTTAAAAAACCAAAAGATCTGGTAACATTGCAACCCAAATGTCCACATGGCAACAAGTGTCTATAGCTGTCTCCACCCTTAGACCTAGAGAACAGTCTTCAGTTACCACAGGCCTCCCTTGCCTGGCCTTTATAAGCATTTGAGTTTTACCACTTCTCGTTTATACTTCATCATCTTGCAGGAATTTCATGCTAAGTTATGATGTTTCATGGGTATTTCAGCCTATGGATTCTAGAGACTAATGATGAGTGGGTAATTGTATTAGTTATCTTCAGCACATGATAAATTGTTCCACAATTTAGTGTCTTAAAACAATAAACATTTATTATCTCATGTTTTCTAAGGGTCAAGAATCTGGAAGTGGTTAATCTGGGTAGTTCTGGCTCAAGATCATGAAGTTCCAGTGATAATACCAATGGGACTACAGTCATCTGGAGGCCTGATTAGGCTGGAGGATCTGTTTCCTAGATCACTCACTTGGCTGTTGGGCTGGAGGCCTCAGTGTCTTACCACAAGGACGTTTCCATGTTCGCACTTACAGCATGGCATTGACTTCCACTGGTGTGAATGATCCAAGAGAACAACCAAGACAGAAGCCACGAAGACTTTTATAATCTAATCTCAGAAATGATACACCATCACTTCTGCCATATTCTGTTCCTCACAAACTAACCCTGCTACAGAACAGGAGAAAACTACACAATTCTAGGAGGTAGGGATCATTGGGGACCATCTTTAAGACTATCATAGTTATGTTATGCAAAATTGCTCTAAGACAGAGAATTTAAAGATGCTATATTTGTAATGTGCCCATATGTGTTTGCCCAATGCTAAATATCTTGCAAAGTGCATTTGTCAGTTAAGCAAGATTTTTAAATAAAGCACAAGGTCAGTTCCAAGAAAGTGTTTTAATTTCCTTATAGTTGCACATCCTATTCTACTTCATGGTCTGTTATTTGTCTGGTTGCAAGAAAACAAAACATTGTATCCATAAATTTAGGTTTCCAGACTCCTAGTAGAAGACTCCAGAGTGTACCAGCTGTCTGACACAAGCTTAATGTGTCAACCAGCCTGGAGTTATTAACATTTTAACAGAGACAAAAGAATGCATGGAATGGACAAAGGAATTGTGGGATTTCAGGAATCCCCTAAACTGAGTCCCATGGGAGCAGGAATTTGGATAAAGATGATGCCTCCTGAAAAGCTAATATTTAAAAACCCATCTGTATTAGAATATTGCTAAAGACAAAGAAATGTAAAACAAAACAAACATGGTTTAATTTGACAAAAAGATTACCAAACTTTTTCAGTTAAATTATATTTTCTATCTGCAAAACAAACAGCTCTGAGCTTTTTGTAATGTGATAGAGTTTCCTGTCCAAGAAATTAAGCTACACATATTTCTATTGCTTTTCTATACACATTCAACCAAACAAAAACCCCAAAGCATCAACAAGCTGATATTTATTCATAACACAGCTTTAACAACTAGAAACAAAATTTGCTGGTAGAGCTGAGATCTGAAAGAATTTCTTTTTCCCCCTGTGCATAAAACAGCTACATTGTGAAGGACATATGCCCGCATTTTGGTGCTGGAAGATTGATACAGTTTTAAAACAGAGACTCATTGGCAGTATTAATAGCCGAGTTGTCTAATAAAACAAACTCAGGTGTTAAAAATATGACACTATCCTAGACTAGTCTTTATTTTTAGAACACTTAGAAACCTCTACCCATTATAAAAGGCCTTTACATATGACTTAATGCTCCTTGCTATCGAATGATCATTAGAAAAATGAAATATGGTCAGTCAACAAGAAAGACAATACTTGGCACATTAGTTATGTTGGAGCCCACAACCGAGGCTGAGTAGACAACTTTACAGAAGATGCTGGATTCTATCGAGGAGTCTAAAATAAGAAATAGTAACTAGTAGTTTTGTTCTGTGAAAGAAGGGCGATTAATGCAGTGCATATGTCTTGTGGAATACTTGTCTTCAGGAATCTTTTAAGTAAATAACCTTTGGACCTTAATCAGCTTAACAAGGCACATAATGATTAAAGCAGAAGGAAGAAACCTGTTAAGAAATGGATCTCTTGATGTGAGGAGTTTAAAATGTTTAAACACTGAGAATTGGCACAAAAACCTGAAAAATGACAAGAGTTTTGTTTTTATTGTGATGCATAGTTGTCTTTGGAAGCTATTACTTTGTACTTTGTGAAAATATATATATTCACAATACATATATGTATTTTTTTAAACTCGAAGTCTCACTCTGTCACTCAGACTGGAGTGCGGTGGCACAATAACAGCTACTACAGCCTTGACCTGCTGAGCTCAGGCAATCCTTCCATCTCAGCCTCCTGAGTAGCTGGAACTGCAGGTGTGCGCCATCATGTCCAGCTATTTTTTTTTTTTTTTTAATTGCAGAGATGAGGTCTCACCAAGTTGCTCAGGTTGGTCTTGACCTCCATGGCTTAGGCAGTCCTCTCACCTTGTCCTCCCAAAGTGCTGGGATTACGGGCATGAGCCACCGCACCCTGCCTCTATATTTTTTATTTAACAAATATGTTTGATAAAGATCTTTAAAGAGAGAGTGTGAGCAGAATAAAAATATTTTTTAATGTACACTCCTCTGGTTGCATCCATTTGATCATTTAAAGGTGAACTGACCTACTCAAAGTGAAGGAGAATTTTTCTCAAGTGGTAGGACGGATTTGTGTGGACTGTAAGTCAGCCCTTGAGGGTGGTATTGGATCTTATTCATTTCTGGGTCTTCATTTAGTGCAAACTGCTCAATAAGTATTTCTCTGTGACTCTATCTCTAGGCTCTTACTCAGTTCCTTTGATGGCCAGTGGGTCTATTACCTTTTGTGAGATGACTGGCCGGAGGTAAATGCATAGAATATGGTGAATACAAGGTCCCAGGGTGTTTTTTCTGCAAATTTTCTGGGTTTTTTTTTTATAGGAAATGTTAATAAAAACAAAGAAAAATGACTTTGTTTATAATACTTTATTTTGTCAAAAATATGCATTTTTCACTATATTGTCTCCTCAGAAAATGTATTGGATTATCAGTTCTAGAGGCATTGAACTAGTGGAACTGTTACCTACACAACTTGTAAAAGTGTACAGAGATGAATTTGGAGTAAAAACAATTTGAAAATACTTTAAGTGATCAAAATAAGTCAGATAAATACTAAAACAATCAGGAAAGACACACAACCACACTACATTTCTCTTCTGCAAATACAGGACACTGAGATGTCACTGTTTTTTATAGAGTATCACTCTGGCCCATGGGGCTTATGAAGTTGTAGGATATTAAATGATCTAGAAACATTTCTGAATAAGTTATTATATTTAAATCATTTGAAGCATATGCTATATTTGGGGAAAACAAATTAATGGATCAAATATTTTGAGAAGTTATGAAGTTAAAAAGATGTTATTTGCAATACTGTTATATTTCAAAGAGAATGTCTTATTAGCTACACTTAATTATCCATAAGCCTAAAGTAACCCTAAAGGGGTTGAGAATTTTTACCATTGCTTGCTTTTTATTTGCAAGGATAAGAGCCAGATCATTTTCTCTTTTCATACACCTCACTAAGTACCTAGCATTTATTCCAAACAGAACTGTGTTGTGAATGTCAAATCAAATGTTAATGAACTAAAAAAAAAACCTATAAAGAAGAATTATAAATAATAAATTGAGTAAAGTAAATATTAAATTTTAAAATGCATCCTTATTTCTTCAGCTTTTTCTGACTGTTGAACCCTAGCTCATATTCAAAGCTTGCCTTAACAGCATCCAACTTATAGGCAGGGGGAAAGTGACTGTCTTGACAACTTAGGTTAGATAATAAGTGTTGACATTAATTGAAACTTACTCTGTTCACATCCCTGTGCTAAAGCACATTATCAATCATTCATTTATCACACATTTATTAATCCTTCCAAAATCTTTAAAAAAAAAAAACTGAGGCCAGGAGAATTTAATCAACTTGTCAATCTATACAGATAGTGACTGAGATGGAACACCCAGACAGGCCCATAAACTGCATGTTCTTTGGGAACAGAAAATAAGCTTGATTTTCAACTATAAAATTGAATACAGATGCTCAATTCACCATTTCTCAAAGGCAAAGGCAAAGATTCCAGTAGACTTCATTAACCTACAGCGTTATTATTGGATTTTATTGAGTTATAGCCATGCGGCCATACAATTCAGAAAAGTAGATTTGAAAAACTTAAATTCTTCAGGACCCTGGGAACTGAGTTTATCAAGCAGGTTTTCACACTTGAGGACCAGCTGAGTATATAGATCTGGCTCACTGGAAAGCTGGGAAACCAAATGAAAATACTATAGATAATGAGACCACCACTTGCCACTGAGCTGAATGCCTGAGCTGGTTATGATTTTGTCACATAGGCAAGTTTTTGTGGCATAATTTGGCAGTTGCCAACACAAACTATGGGCTCAAATAGCCTGGATTCAAATTCATCTCAGCAGCTTGCTATCAATTTGACCATTTGGGCAAGTTTCACAATATTACCAAGTCTTTTAAAGCTGTTATGAGCATTAAATGGGATCGTTTTTGTATATTTTTGCATAGGATTTATTTTAGACCTAGCTTTAAAAAAAACAAAAACAAGAGTATTAGCTTAAGGAGAAAGTGAGACGCATTTAGTTCATAAATTGCTCCTATTGAAAATAATAAAAATAGTTATTTAAAAACTGATGGCCACTAACAAACATTTTTAAAGAGATTTTGTACTTATCATGTTATGTTGTGTGATGCAGCTATTAAAGGTTGAGGTTCAAGAAGAGTCAGAACAGATCTTGTGTTCAACATGAAACTCTGCTTTTTACTTGGATGACATCAGGCAAGTTGCTTACCTCCCTATAGCTCACTTTACTCATCTAAAAAATAAGAATAACTCTAATACTTCAGAGTTAATCATGGCTTAATGATCAAATAAAATAGAACAATAACAGCATACTGTCTGGTCTATACTATATTCTTTAAAAAAAGGCTGTTAATATTATTGTTAAAATTAGTATTGTTAAAGTACAAGTGTAAAATAGAAAATCTAAAGTTCAAATGAAGGGAAGTAAAAAGAAATTTGGCTTTTTCCCCTACTGCTTTCAATTGGATTTGGCCTCAGACTAGGCCACTAGACTGTCTTCGGAGAAAGAAGTAGAAGTCAGTTTTGGACATGGTTTAATGAAGTCATAGGTTCAATAACCATTAGACACAATTAGCCCAAGAGACTGGTAAACATTAGGCTCTCTGGTCTCAAGTGATTGATGCTCATGAGCAAGCATTACAGTCGTCTACCACAGGAATATTGATCTATAAACATAAATGTTACCTGAAAGAGTTCTTTCACTTCAGTGACCATTTTGGTAAGAAAGAAAAAACAAAGATTGCTTGTTTCAGAAATGTTTAAAATGTTCAGCGTAGGCTTCTGCATGAATTCCTGGATAATAACAGGCCAAAAGAATTTGAGAAAATTCCTTTTCCACAACCTCATATGGATAGGGCTTCCATGCAGGCTATAGTTAGCTGCAAACTATTTTGTTCCCTGTCCTCCCAGGACTCCCATATCACAAGCTCTCTTTGGAAGGTAACCTTTATCCCTAGCAGGTTTCTAACCACTAACTTTTCCACTGGAAGAAGGGGGAGTTACAATTAAGGTGATCATGCATAAGCTGAATTTGCTAGTTTTTTCTTAACATTATTCTTTATTTTGTCACTGTTAAATCTAAATACGGGGAAATGATAGTTGTCTATGTGTAGGACAGCATATAGATAACAATCAATGGACATCATGTCAAGTTCTACTCAGCCACTGAATAGCTCAGACTTTGGCTGGTTCCTTTCTGAGTTGCATCTGTGGATGACAATGCCACCTCACAGTGATGTTGTGCACAAACATAATTTTTAAAAATACTGTATTTGCTATTTCATAGACATTCAACAACTCAACAGGTAGTTGGTTGTGTTTTTTTTTTTGGGGGGGGGTTGGAGTCTCACTCTGTCACCCAGACTGGAGTGCAATGGCCGCTCCCGGCCACCGCAGCCTCGACCTGCTGTGCTCCGGCGATCCTTCCGCCTCAGCCTTCCGAGTAGCCAGAATTACAGGCGCGCTACCACGCCCGGCTGATTTTTTTGATTTATTGTGAGATGAGGTCTCCCTGCCCAGGCGGGTCTCGAACCCGCGGGCTCAAGCAATCCACTCACCTCAGCCTCCCAAAGGCGCGGGATTACAGGCTGAGCCACCGAGCCCGGCTGTGTTTTTTTTTTTTTTTTTTTTTTTAATAAGTTCAATGTTTGTTCAAAATTATTAGAGGGCTAAATGTATTCCCTTCCAAAGCCTGTGTCAAGAAGCAGTTTCACAATCCAGACTGCAATGAAACTGGTCAGGAAAAGGTACAGATCCTCAAGAACATGCTAACCTTAAAAAAAAAAAAAAAAAAAAAAAAACTCTGTGTTTATTTGGAGCCTTGGAGTCCAGTAAACAATGTGTACTTAATTAAAATTTCAGCTTCTTTGAGAAGGAAGTGAGCATTCTTTGTCTTTCAAACTGGTAGACAAAGGAATTTAGACCAAATTAAAGTCCTGGTAAGCCTTCAAAACACAAAACAAATTAAATAATACTTCTATGGACTAAATCATGTGCTCATACTTTTTTGTTTCCCACCCAGGAGTTTTAACATTTTTACTTCATTAAAAATATAGGCCATTTGAATTTGATCTGTGATGTAGTTTCATAATGTTTCTTTTCTTTTTTTTTGGAGTTGGAGTCTCACTCTGTCACTGAGACTGGAGTGCAGCGGCAAGCTTCCGGCCACCGCAGCCTCGACCTGCTGGGCTCCGGTGATCCTTCGGCCTCAGCCTTCCAAGTAGCTGGAACTACAGGCAAGCGCTACCACGCCCGGCTAATTTTTTGATTTATTGTAGAGATGAGGTCTTACCAAGTTGCCCAGGTGGGTCTCGAACCCTCAGGCTCAGGCAATCCACTCACCTCAGCCTCCAAAAGCGCAGGATTACTGTCTGAGCCACCAAGCCCGGCTCATGATGTTTCTTAAAGGAATAAATAAATCAATGACTATCTTCACTCTCTTCTCCACCTATCTAAATCTTACCAGCTAATCAAGGTGTATATTTTTTCCTTCTAAATGTTCTTCCAGAGAATTTCAACCCACAATGTTTTTAAAACAATCGCCCTCATTTTCAAAAGTACTAAACTACGTTTTAGAATTTTCTACCACTCTGCCCTAAATTTCAGTTACTGGTCAACTCTGACCCAAATAATGGCCTCTGAGTTTAGATTGGAACCAATCAATTATGATCCCAATCAGTTCTTAGCCACTATTTACTGAGTACATAATCTCTTAAAGCACTAGTCTCAAAATTCAGTTCAGAACTCTCAAGAGTGCCAACAGGACGGCCTCGGTGGTTCACACCTATAATCCCAGCACTTCAGGAGGCCGAGGTGAGAGAATTGCCTGAGCCCACAGGTTCGAGACCAGCTTGGGCAACTTGGTGAGACCTCATCTCTACAATAATTCAAAAAATTAGCCAGGCGTGGTGGCACATACCTGTAGTTCCAGCTACTTGGAAGGCTGAGGCAGAAGAATTGCCTGAGCCCAGCAGGTTGAGGCTGCAGTGACTGTGAGCATGCTACTGCACTCCAGCCTGGGCGATAGAGTGAGATTCCAACTCAAAAAAAAAAAAAAAAAAACAAGGAAAAAAAAAGAGTGCTAACTGTCTATTCCAGATGAGGAATTTTAGGAGGAGGAGCAGTATAATCTCTGACTTTTCATGCCAGCCTGCTTAAGATAGTGAGAAACCCTATTCAGGGTTTAAAAAAATAAAATCTGTACATCTTGCTTTTCCATGTTCTTCACTTTGGGTACTCTCTTGCCTTTTCTAGGAGTGCGCCTCCTGAATTAAATCCCAGGGCCTGTTTTCCTAGGTCTGGTGCTTTCCAGACATTTTTACCCAGAAGGTGGCCTCAGGAGTACAACACTTAATCTACAAGTTTTCCTCTCTCTATAATTCCCTCGCCACAAACACTTTCTTGTGGACCATATCAGGCCCTTGGTGTTTTCAAGCAGTACCAGTTAATCTGATAAATTCCTTCTTACTAAACTAAAACAACCCTAGGACTTTCCTATCTCAAAGTATTAACAATGGTTTTTTAAGATAACTCTCCACTTTGGTGTGCCCTCCCCCATCACAAAAAAAAAAAAAAAAAAAAAGGTGGAGAGAGAGAAGGGGTTAAAATTCCACACCAGGTAATTTGCTGGATTTAGGCAATCCTTCTGCCTCAGCCTTCCAAGTAGCTAGGACAAGAGATGTGGGCCACCAAGCCCACCTAATTTTTTAGCTTTTATGGTAGTGATGAGATCTTGCCAAGTTGCCCAGGCTGGTCTCAAACCCCTGGGCTCAGGCAATCCTTTTACCTCTGCCTCCCAAAGTGCTGGGATTACAGGCATGGGCCACTGCTCCGGGCTCTATGGCATTTTCTAAACCTCCTCACTCTCTATTGTTCTTCCTGCATTTTCTCAGCCATATTTTCCCCTGAATGCTCTCTGTGTACCTTCCTACACCTATTTTTTCTCACAGCTGATTGAGCCTGAAATTGTTTTTCTCTTCCCCTCATTCCTATTTTCCTCCTCCACATACATGCTCTATCATTTTTTAGAATCCTTCTTTTGAAATCTGTGACTTATGTAATGGACATACCAGTTCTGAAATGTTCCTCTAGGGAATGAAATAAAGGAAAAAATACAAGAAAGAAAGATGAAAGAAGCATTGGATCTGTTTCTCATCTTCCTCAATGGGTCTGAGTGAAAGACAGAAACCAGGCTCTCCCTCTCTATGAAAAACCCACTAACCTCATCGCCCTTGATAGATTGAAGCTTTGATCGCCTGTCTTGTGTCATTAGACTGCTAAATAAATAGTTTATCTTTTATTTATGCATTACTCTGTTAATGCTATTATTGATCATAATGAAGAGAATATTACTTTTATTTGTAGTTTAATCTCATCTGATCATAATTTGTTGATATCATTAAAATAGGGTAGTGTAAAATGTCAACATATTAAGAATTTCAGCATAATAGAAGAGTTTCTATGAAAATTATTTATTACAAAATAACTTTTGCAACAAACTTATGAAATGTAAAATATCAGCTTTCAGAGTGAAAAAACCTTGAGGTTTACATTATAAGTGTGTTGTTATGATTATGAGATTGCATCTTAATTTTTCTAGAAAGAATGCATGACTGCAGCTGCATTTTTACCAGAGTGACATTATGATCACTTGGTCTGTTGAAATTACAATCAAGAAGAAGCCTTTTGTCTTCGTGTATAAATGAACTCTGTAGGATGGCAGTATATTTCTTCAGGTTGTTGAGGATCAGCTTGTTGCTAAAGAGATTTAGGCTACTATCTAATGAGGTTTATTTAGCGTGATGATGAGGGCACATGAATTTTTTTAAAACCATAGCATAGCCAGGCTCGGTGGTTCAGCCTGTAATCCTGCGCCTTTGGGAGGCTGAGGTGAGTGGATTGCCTGAGCCCGCGGGTTCGAGACCCGCCTGGGCAGCGAGACCTCATCTCTACAATAAATCAATAATCAGCCGGGCGTGGTAGCGCATGCCTGTAATTCCGGCTACTTGGAAGGCTGAGGTGGAAGGATCGCTGGAGCCCAGCAGGTCGAGGCTGTGGTGGCCGGGAGCGGCCACTGCACTCCAGTCTGGGCGACAGAGTGAGACTCCAACTCAAAACAAACAAACAAACAAAAAAATAGCATTTTAATAGATAATGTGAATTTAGCTAAAAGGCATAGACTACACATTGATATTTGATATTTGGGCTGGTACTGTGTCCTCACAGCATGGTGATGAAAGGTAGTAGCAAATGAATACACATAAGTATAAAATAACCTAGTGTGCCAGAACAGGACTCACATTTTTCCATTTTGCTATGAAAGGTATCAAATTGAATGATAGGTCATCACTTATGTTTTAGAAAAGCACTATCAATACATAAATAATTATTTTTTATTTTTTATTTTTGAGTTGGAGTCTCACTTTGTTGCCCAGGCTGGAGTACAGTGGCATGCTAATGGCCAGCACAGCCTCGACCTGCTAGGCTCAGGTGATCCTTCCGCCTCAGCCTTCCAAGTAGCTGGAGCTTCAGGCACACGCCACCATGCCTGGCTAATTTTTTGATTTATTGTAGAGATGAGGTCTCACCAAGTTACCCAGGCTGGTCTCGAATCTATGGGCTCAGGCAGTCCTCTCACCTCAGCCTCCCAAAGTGCTAGGATTTTCAGCATGAGCTACTGCTCCTGGTCCATAAATAATTCTAATGGAGAAATCCCCAAGCACTGTTCTAACCAGTGACTTAAAAGTCTGCTTTTCCTTTTATGCTTTTTTGGATAATAACAGTACCCATTGCTTGATGAATAACTGGCAATGATAAGTCAATTTAACATACATTATCTCATTTAACCAACGCAGCAACCTTTGCAAGAGAGACACCGTTAAAAGAGGATACTGAGGTTTAGTGAGGTAGAATAATGTGCTGCACCTCAAGAGGTGAAACCAGGCCCGAAGCATTTACCCTTCCTGCTGCCCTGTGCTACCACCCTGTATGCAGGGAAACATGTGGGCAGTGAGAAAGTCACAGAATTTCTGGTCATCTGCAAACAGATGTGTACAGAACTTTGTGAACTCAAGGGTAAAAAGCTAAATGAAAGCAAACATATGATCGCACTAAATTTTCAGAAACCTAAATAAGGCCATTGGATTTCAGAGTCTGAGCTTTGTCTGGTTTCTTGATTGGTGATGAAATATAGTTGAACTTATGAGCCTCTCAGAAAAATGGAGACATTTGTGGAGGAAAATATGCAAAACATGATAATCCTTTGGACTGTTGTTCTTTTAAAATATAGACATCTCTCTCAGACAGCAACATTAGTCATGACCTATACATTCTTTTTAAAATACATCACTGAGTCCTTTTAAAGTTACAAAACATGTTATTCAGTGCAGAAATAGAGTTAACAGTTGTTAAAACCAACTTAAGGGCTCCCCTCAGATATCTCTTTTATTGACAGTATATTCATACATCAGAACATTACAGACTTTATCTTATTTTATTTTTTGAAATCAGGGTCTCACTCTGTTGCCCAGTTGGAATGCAGTGGTGTGATCATGGCTCACCATGGCCTCGACCTCCTGGGCTGAGGAGACCCTTCTACTTCAGTCTTCCAAGTATCTGGGACTACAGGCACACGCCTGGCTAATTTTTAATTTTATATATATATATAGAGAGAGAGAGAGACAAAGTCTCACTATGTTTCCCAGGCTGGTCTCGAACTCCTAGGTTCAAGCAGTCCTCCCATCTTGGTTTCCCAAAGTGATGGGATTACAGATATAAGCCCTCCACTGGCCACATTATAGACTTTAAATAAGTGCTATATCCTCAATCTAGAAGATTTGGTGGGAAATAAGTTCTGAAACTGATGTTTTATTAACACAAGTGGCTTTCTAGTTAATGCTTATAGATACTTTGGTTCTTCCTTAATGCCCTGTCTGTACTCTATTCTATAATTGATAACATTCCTGCAATTATTTTACATCTCTCTCCCTTACTAAATTGTAAACCCCTGGAGTGTGGAGTTCTGTGTGTGATTCCTCTTTGTGTACCCTGAATATAAAAAGAATCCAGAAGTTTTTAGTGATACTAAAAAAGAAAAAAAGAGAAAGAAACTACTCTTTAAAGAAGCATGTCAGAAAATGAATATAGGAGAGATGATAATATTAGTAAATCACCATTTTCTAACCACCAACATAATAACATTTAGGAAAGTTTCATTGGTGGATGCTAAAGCCACTGGGTGGTTAAAATATTGTTGGAGGAAGAGGATATTCACTGTTAAAGAATCAACCATACATTTATTATAATTTATCCAGGAAAAAAAAATGCTCCTTTTACAACTGGAGATATCTGGCAGACATAACTTAACAAAGTGAAAAAAAATTAATATCAACAATAACTGAAAGATTCCTTCTTCCTCTTCTTCTTTCTCAATGAAGCTTTCTTTATGCGTGACTGGCCTGGTGTGTCTGAAGCTAAACTTTCTAATTGGAGTTTTTTCTTCTTCTTTTCTTCATAGTCCTCCTTTTTTCCTTCCTCTTTCTTCATCAAGATAAGAGTTCACTAGGAAGTGAGGTCAAAAACAAAACCAGTCAAAAAACAGTGAGGGTAGTAGACAAGAATCCTTTGAGTAAAGTAGAAATCCATGAGTCTGTAATGATATTAATTAACTAATTAATGGGCAAAAGGGCAATCTCAACTGTATTAGAAAGCCACAGTCTACCCTCAGGCAAGAATAATCAAAAGATGCTATAACTGATGGGTGAAATATAATGAGGAATAGGACACTTACACAGCCTCAGAGTAATTTGTTAATCAAGTATAAACTAATAAATACAACTTACTTTTTAATTAGTTTTACACTGAAAGAGAAAACTGGAAGACCCCATCTAAAGCAAGTTTTCAAAGTTAATATCTTCAGATAAAGAACAAACTGATATTTTTAGGTCTTGATATGATGCACTCAGGCAACCACACAACATCACTTACACAATATTTCTGTCAAAAATGTACAAATCATGAAAAATTAGACACAATCAAATTGAGGAACTTTCTACAAAGTAATTCCTCAAAGGCAACAAGAGGATGAAAGAGAGGAAGACAGGGAATGTTTAAGATGGAAGGGATATAAAAAAAAAACATGTCAACTAAACACATCATGTAATCCTAGATTTGATCCAGGTAATCTAATGGACATCACTGGAACAACTGGTAAAGTCTGAATGGGGTCTGTGGGTTAGATAGTAATACTGAAACAGTGCTAATTTCCTGATTTTGATGGTTGTGGTGTGACACTGTGGAAGAGTGTCTTTGTATACAAGAAACACACACTGAAATATTAAGAGGTAATGTGGTATCATGTTTGCAACTTATTCTCAAATGGTTCAGAAATGTTAACAATTGAAAAATCTGAGTGATGAGTAATTGGGAGTTTTGGGTACCTTTCAAAAACTTTTAGGCAAATTGCCAATAACTCCAATTAATTCAAGATATTGTTTAAAAAATAATAAAGACCAAAAGAAACAATTTTTAATATCAAAATACATACCTATGTAATTCATTATTTCAAAAATTAACCATAATGGAAGTTGATATTTAAAATTGAGTAAAATACATTTCCTTATCCAAATTTGTGAAATAGAGCTATGATGGCATCTGGAAGGAATTATAAAACTCTAAATATTTACATTAGCAAATAAAAATATATGCCACTTGCGACAACATGGAAGAACCTGAGGGCATTATGTTAGTTGATATAAGCCAAATATAAATACCATATGATCTTATATGTGAAATGTAATGAAGTGAAACTCATAGGAGCAAAGTGTAGAATGGTGGTTACCAGACTTGAGAATGAGGGGACTGGGGAGATGCTGGTCAAAGGACACAAAATTTTAGTTAGACAGGAGGAGTAAGTTCAAAAGATCCATTGTATATCATGGTGATTGCAGTTAATAACAATATACTACATATTTGAAACTTACTGAAAGTAGACTTTCTGTTCTGACCACAAGAAAATGGTGTGTAAGGTAATTCATATGTTAAATACCTTAATTAAGCCACTTCACAATGTATATAAATATCAAAACATCATTCTGTATCCATACAATTTTTATTAAAATTTATGTAAACATACAATTTTTTTTTTTTTTTTTTGAGTTGGAGTCTCACTCTGTCACCCAGACTGGAGTGCAGTGGCCGCTTCCAGCCACCACAACCTCGACCTGCTGGGCTCCGGCGATCCTTCCGCCTCAGCCTTCCAAGTAGCCGGAATTACAGGCGTGCGCTACCACGCCTGGCTGATTTTTTGATTTATTGTAGAGATGAGGTCTCGCTGCCCAGGCGGGTCTCGAACCCGCGGGCTCAGGCAATCCACTCACCTCAGCCTCCCAAAGGCGCGGGATTACAGGCTGAGCCACCGAGCCCGGCTTAAACATACAATTTTTACCTGACAACACAAAAATGATTTTTTAAAGAAAATAAGAATTAAATGTAATAGGATGAACCGATATTGTGTTCCCTAATGTGATGCATTTGAGAAAGACATATCATTAGTGTAATATTTTTGTCAAATATCTTTCCACTGATTCTAATCATGAAGAAACAATTAGGCAACTTGAAATTATGAGGCATTCTACAAAATACCTGGCCCAAATACTTCAAAAATGTCAGTGTCATGAATGTCAAAGGAAACAAACAAAATCAAAATGCTCCTAGAATAAAAAAGGCTAGAGTTAAGTTTCAAATCAAGACTAAGTGGAAAAAAGGAAGCTAGGGAAACTCATCACCTAAATGCAATGCTGGATCCTTGTTTGACCCTGGAGGGTCAAAAAAAACAAAAGCTATAAATGATATTATTTAGACAACTAAAGACATTTGAACATAATACTACTATAAAGAAATTTGAACATGATGCAGTATTACTACTTAGTGTTAAATATCTAGATTGTGATAATGACATTATGTTTATGTAGAAGAGTATTTTTGTTTTGGAAGGGTGATGTGGCATGACATCAGCAATAATAAACAGATAATAAATCTGACAAATGTTAATCTTTGGAGAATCTAAGGGATAAGTAATCTAGGATGTTCATTTTCTTTTTAAAGTTTCTGAAGATTTAAAATTTAAGAAACATTTGTTAAGCACTATGTGCTGGGATTGTACACATGAATAGACAAAGTTCCCTTCCCCAAGGAAATCCTACTTTTGCAGAAGACATGGCATAATCAGATTGCTGTAGTAAATGCTGATATGGGCATGAATACAGATGTAAATAAAATACACAGTGATTGAGGGAGAGAATACTGTTAATTCAGTTATCATAATGGAAAATATAGAAATAAAGAAAACTCAGAAACTTGAAATTCTCATATGCCATGGTCCAGAGATAATTACTGTTAACATTTTGTTGATTTGATATTCTGTCATTCTTTTTTCTATGTGTTCTTCCTCTCCCCTCCCCTACTTACTCTTGTACCACTGGAGGATGAAAGCATAAAGGGAAGTCAACATGGAATTTTCACTTCTGTTCTCCGAGTTTTTCACTCATCATATCATTGCAGAGTATTTTCCTTGCCATTAATATTTCTTAGAAACTTCCATTTTAATGGCTGCATAGTTATATAGTTATATTCTCCCATTGTCAAAGATTTTGACCATTTCCAAATATTCTCTATTATAGAAGGTTATAATAAGGAAATAACTCAAAGAAAGGGGGATTGGGTAGCAAGAGAAAATGCTAATGATGGTAGGAAAGTAAGTAATCTATAGCACATTCTTTCTGATATATTCCTTTCATTTTATAACAGGAGATGCTACCCTTTAATCTAAAATGCAGTTCAAAGGAAGCATTTCATTACATTAAAAATAATTTTTAACTTGTAGTTTTTAACTTGTCCTCTCCTTCTAACCTTTCCTCCCAAATCTCTCTACCATGAATTTTATGGTCTCTTGAAATGAAAATATCTTTGTGCATTTATGTAAGTATATCTAAAAGATAAATTACCTAAAAGTAAAACAATTTTAGACAATTTTTCACCTATCTTACTGGGAAACAATATATACAATACTGTTTGGAGAAGTTTGATGGGAAAAGTACTCTCATATACCATGTATCGGAGTGTAATTTGATAGACATTTTTGTAGAATAATATAATTAAAATGTTTATGTGTGTAACTATGTTCCTGTTTTTAGTTTAAGGTTTAAAAACATGCATAGGCCATTGTTTTGTTAAGCACTGGCCAGGCCATGTTTTCTTAGTTTTGATCCCCTCCGCTACCTTGGGGAGGTGCATCTCCTCTCTCTCTCTGTTGCTAATTTACTTAAATAAACCTTGTTTGAAAACTTTTTTAAAAATGAGTAGACAACTTTTAATTGTCCTTAGGAGACAGAATAACATAGCTAATGGAAACATCAAAGTCCACTGACTTTGACAGTCAATTTATACACGTGCCCTCTATCATCAAAGACATTATTAAATCTCCTAAAAAATAGCAAAATGATGGACAACATGATCTCCTGCTTTACTCTATCTCCAAACTAGTCTTGCCAGTGATTAGTGAAATAGCTAAACAGTCATCCACAATAAGAGAGAGTAGGGGCAAAATGCTTGTATAATCCCCACACAGGACAATCCGCCACTGAATAATTAAGGTTTAACTATGCTGTAGATATAAATTATGCCTAACAAATTCCTTCTGCTCAGACCTTTCATTAGACCATGCAAAATGGACTGTGTAAAGTAAGTCTTTCCACAGACATGCCATGGAAGAGAATGTGCTGGAGTTTCAGTGGGGATTCTGAATGAATTAAATGGTCTAAATTCAGAGATAAGTCAAAAGGTCATTAGAAAGATGCTAAATGGTGAACCAGTACTAACGTCTCTAATAACTCTTCAGAGACTCCCTTTACGTTATCTTTATTCCTATAAAGAAATGGTAGCAAATAGAATAGGTTAACTACATCCACAGAAGGCATTTTACAATCGTATAAGTATCCCTATATGGCAACTTAAGTGAAAATAGATCAAACTGTTACCTCATACAGTCCCAATCCACAATTTTCTTAATGAGCAAAGCTGCCTATTTGGTTTTTATAGCTAGTCTTTCCCACTTTCAATCTCTGAAGACAAGAAATGATTTTTTCTTTATAGCCTAGGAAAAATTTTCTAAAATTTCTAAATATGGTTTCTAAAATTTCTGCTTGAAATATACAAAAAATATTTTTAATTATGTGGGTGCATGTATGAGTGTCTCAGGAGAGGTATGATAAGCCCAATGATGGGTCAAGAAGTTGAGAAGGTCAAGTTACCTTACCTGCTAAGAGCTATTTCTTCTAATGCATGACACTTGTTTACATTCAAGACCCCCAAAATTTATGTAAAGATATCAGTATTGTCCTATTGATGCTACTCTATTGAATTTATGTCTTTTATATTCAAATGCAATGATCAATTATTTTATAAATATCATAGGGTGTGAACATATTTATTTTTCTCCTTACATTTTATATTTTTTAATTTATAATTTTAGTTGTCTTTAAATGGAACTCCTTGATTTAAGTTCTGATTTATGTACTTTTGTGATGTTATCAATTACAATCAAACTACAAGCAGCAGCAGGACTATTGACAACATTCAGCATAAGCAGTGAGGTTGATTTATAGATTTTAGACATTTGGTTGACTCCTCATTAAACACAGCAGTTTTAAATTTATCAAATTAACGAGTTACTCTTTTAGCTCATTTTCTTTTATTTCACTAGGTCTGGCTTTATTTATTTATTTTCTGAAAAATTGCTCATTGCTGCACTATCTTTCCTTTCCTCTTGGCAGACTCAACTTAAAAATTCAATAAACATTTAATGAAAGTCAGCTACTCATCTTGCCCAGGGTAGAAAAACCTCCATGTATTTCAATTCTGGAAACTCCACTGTAATGTGGAAGTCTGTAGAGGAGATGGGCTAAAATTTGTATAGATACAATATTACAAGTAGATTATTAATGAAACTGTGCAAGAAAGAAATAATGATTGGAACAGAGACAAATAAAATTAGAAAAGCAATTTAAAAATCAATTAAAACCAAATGTTTCTGTAAAAAGATTACCAAAATGAAAAAACCATTAACTAGATTGAAATAAAAAGAGAGAGAAGACTCAAATTACTAAAATCAGAAATGAATATGGGGACATACTGAAATAAAAAGACTGAAAGAAAATGAAACACAAAGAAATAGAACATACTAATAGACTCCTCATTGGTAAATAGATTGAATTAGTAATCAAAATCCTTCCAATTAAAAAAGCCCTGGATCTGATGACTTCATTGGTGAATTCTACCAACCATTTAAAGAACTAACAGCAATCCTTCTTCAGCTCTTCCAAAACATTGAAGAGGAAGAAATATTTTCTTACTCATTCTATGAGGACAGCATTGCCCTGATACCAAAGACAGACAAGAACTACAAGAAAAGAACAACCAATATCCCTTTTGGGTATTGATGAAAACATTCTCAACAAAATGCTAGCAAACAGAATTCAATTTCACTGCATACAAAAAGATTAAACACCATGACCAAGTAGAATTTATTCCTAAAATAAAAGGATGGTTCAACATATGAAAATCAATTAATATAATACAGCACTTTAACAAAATAAAGGAGAAAACTCCACATGATCATCTCAGTTGATGCAGAAAAAACATTTCACCAACTTAATACCCTTTCATGATAAAAGCATACAGCAAACTAGAAATAGAAGAAAAATACCTTAACATGAAAACCATATATGAAAAACCCACACCTGGCCAGGTGTGGTGGCTCACAACTGTAATCCTAGCAATTTGGGAGGCCAAGGCAGGAAGATTGCTTGAACCCAGGTGTTCAAACCCAGCCTGGGCAACATAGTAAGACCTCATCTCTACAAAAAAAGTCAAAAAAATTATCCAGGCATGGTGGCGCATGCCTATAGTCCCAGCTACTTGGAAGGCTGAGGCAGACTGGATTGCCTGAGCCCAGGAGGTTGAGGCTGTGGTTTGCTGTAATCATGCCACGGCACTCCAGCCTGAGCAATGGAATGAGACTCCAACTCAAAACAAACAACAACAACAACAAAAAACACCTAACATAATACTCAGTGGTTGCATTTTCATAGAGGGAGTCTTATATGACCTGTTAAAGCAAATAAGATTATAAGACAAAAATCAAGCAATGATGTACAGAATGAGTTAAGTGCACAATAAAGACATAAACAGCATGCTGTAAGAGTATTGAGAAGAAAATGGTTAATTTCTGGCTTGAGAATTGAGAAAAATTAGGTAGAGATGTAACACTAATAGGGCTTCAATAGCTGTAAACTTGCTAAAAGCAGATATTTTTCATCTTGGCATATCTGAAATCTCATTGAGTATCTGGTACATTATATATATACAAGAAACTGGATCAATTAAAGACATGCAAGATATGGCTGGGCTCAGTGGCTCAGCCTGTAATCTCAGCACTCTGGGAGAGAGAGGAAAGACATCACAGACTGAAAGTTGAGCATGAAAAGTAGCACGATCTTTTATGCATGGCATGCCTGGGAGCAGTGGCCTAGTGTGCCTTTAGCAGTAAGGGAGTTAGAGCAAGCTAGAAAGAGGACCAAGCATTTGTACTACAAGCTCTTACAGACAGGAAAAGAAATACATATCCACCTAGTGGTGAACACGTAGTAGGTATTCAGCAACTGTTGAGTGTCAATGAGTGAAGCTTATTGGAAGCAATTCCAATATCTAATAATATGTCACGATATAACCTTTATGGTTGTATAACCCCAAAGCCTTCCTACTATAAAATATTATGGCATTTTAGACAAAATATAACAAATATGCCTTTCAATGCATAGATGAGCTCAGAAGAATTTTTTAAAAAATCTCCAAGGATCAAAAATTAAGGAGGAAATTGCAAACCCGTAGGATGAATTCATAAGTTTTTGAAACAGCTGCCCTGAAAGTTTTGTTGGATTTGGTAATGAAGGAGCCTGTGTTTTGACACCCAAGCAGGATCATAAGACAAGATTTTACACGAGGTGCTGCAATTTCTGCCCAAAGCTCAAACTAAATCTCAGTAAACCAGTAAATTTTTCAAAACCAACCTGCCAGCTCATAGGAAACAGAACTTACTGCGGGAATTCACCAGAACTCATGAAAAGAGAATCTGAGATCGAGAAACTAGGGAAAAAGGAAGCAACTATCCATCTTTGTGGTCAGCATGATTATGGATTAACTTCACAAGAATAGCTTCAGGGTCACAAAATATTCCTCCAGCAAAATGTGTCACAATTTATTTAATCAATTCCATACCCACTACTTAGGTCACTTCCACTTTCTTGCTGGGGTAAATAACACAGCAATGAATGATTTCCTGCCAGTTAACTATTGCTGCATAACAAACCACCAGAATGTACTGGATTAAAATAATATACATATAAATTAACTCACCATTCTGTTGGTCAACTGAGTAGTTCTTCTGGCCTGGGCCCGACTCAAGGGGTCTTAGCTGGGTACTAAGTCTGTGAGTCAGCAATAGGTTGGGTAGACAGCTTTGCTGACCTCTCGTATATTTCAGATCCGCTAAGCAAACTTCCTTCAGATCCATGCAGTCGCTCATTGACCAGCAGGCTCTTTGTTTCCTGGATACCGAGACAGGGTTTCTACAACTAGCACTGAAGTGTGCAATGGTTCTTGAGGCCTAGGCTCACAGGTACCTAGCACAACATCACTTTGCGTTCTATTGGTCAAAGTTCCTCACAAATATAATCCTGATCCAAAGGGAGGGAGCTGCAAACTTTCATGATAAAGGGTATGAATACAAGGGAATAAAAAGTCATGAGAATTCTTGTAATACATCACCACCATCTTTATGTTCATAATGAACATCTGTGTTTTTCAGTCCATACACGTAGATTCATTTTATTTGTACCAGTAGTACTCCAATTTCTTTTTGGAGAGATACTTCTGTGCTGTATGTACTCTTGATAAATTAAGGTATTGTGTGGTCCTATATAATCTAAGCTAAGGGTGGCAGAGACTGCTAATTGTTCCCAGCAGGACTAGACCTAGGGTTAAGGCAAGTGAGGTTCTTAAAGTAAAACATTTAAGGAGTACATACATTCATACAACCCTGAGAATGTCTCCGTAAATTGTGCACCTTAGGCAACACATGTGCTTCATCCTACTTTCTGCTTTGGTTCCCAGCATTCATTCTCTTCTTTAATCTTTTTGTAGTAGAGTATTTCCAAGTTTTTGTTTGGAGACCACATTTCCTAACCCCACTTTCAGATCTGTATATATGTGACTAGCTAGCATCCAGTAAATGGGAAATGAATAGAAATATACAAAAGACAGATACTTATCCACTGAACTCTGTACCTCCTGTTCCTGTGAGCCACCTATAACAATCTGGCTAGAGTCAATGTCCCAGGGGATAGTAGTACAATAAAACAAAAGAACCTCCGTCTTTGGATGGCATTGTGAAGCATCTCCCTTAAGATATAATTTAGACTGTGGCATGACCGAGAAACAAATACAATTGTTTTTGTTTGTTTATTCATTTGTTTGTTTGTCAGGGTCTCACTCTGTTGCCCCGGCTGGAGTGCAGTGGCATGATCACAGTTCTCCTTGCCTCAAACTCCTGGGCTCAGGTGATTCTCTTGCTTCAGCCTCCTTCAGCTGGAACTACAGGAACACACCACCATGCCCAGTTAGGTTTTTTTTATTTTTATGGAGACAAGGACTCATTATGTTGCCCAGGCTGGTCTCAAATTCTTGGGCTCAAGCAATCCTTCCATCTTGGCCTCCCAAAATGCTGGAATTACAGATGTGAGCCACCATGCCTGATCCTATACTTATTTTTGACCTACAATATTTTGGAGGGTTGGTTGCTATAATACACAATGCCAATCAGCTTTTTGGGATTTTGAATCCAAACCAAGTTTTCCTGAAACCAAGACAGGAAAAACAGTTGGACCTAATTCCAATAGTGACATGCTGACAAGAAATTTGAGGAAGTCCTACTGTTTTGACCATTTATTATACTCTAAAGCTATATTTTAATTCCTGTTCATTTCAGAGCCTATTTTACAACTGTTCCATTAATTTTGTGACTGTTATTTTTTACAACAGATTTCCCTATTTGTTTAATTTTTCAGAATTTATTTTGTTACTTGCAGCAATAATTGCATCCATACTTTTCCATGTTTTGAAAAAATTTTGGATAGAATTACTAGCATTGAGATGATTATTATTGGGATTGTCTTTCTGGCCTTTGACATAACTATCTTTCTACATGATTCCAGAGGCCAAATTAAACAAACAAAAAAAACCTTCTTCATACTTGTACAAGATGGCAAAAGTAATTGCTTTCCTTACAATGTAGGTATTTTAGAATAAGAAAAGAAAATTATTTTTTATTCATATGATCTTCTGTGGTAATATGCAGCTATTGTAATTGTAATTGTTCTAATGAAATAATTATGACTAAGTACTTTAGTAAAGATAACTTGCCAACATTACACTTGATAGTGCCTGTGTATGAATATGTGGTGTCACTGTGAGGGAGAGGTGGGAAGGGTCTGGAAACAGAAGGCTAGAGTGGAAAGGAGATGTAGAGAAAAGAGATATACTAGAAATATCAGGACATTCATATATTAACCGGTCTACCTCTCAGAGACTGAGAAAGCAAAAGCTTTGGTTATAAGGGTGACATGTTAATGATTTTTTGCCTGTTGTCTCTTTTTAAAAAGTTTTTTTAAAGTTTTTTTCTATTATTGTGCATTTAAGTTCATTACTCTTCTTTAGAGATCCAGTTACCATCAATGAACACAGCTGTGGATTTTAATAAACTTTTGTGTAGACTGTATTCCATTCCCTCATTTAACTTTGGTAAATTCTGTTAACTAATGTGACAAATGCATTCTTGTGCCCAAGAGTCGTTGGAGAATAAAACCAGAGTGGATTTGATCCCAGTTATCTCATTGTTTCTCTGTAGGGTTGCTTCTCTAAAAAAGACTAAACAATTTATCTTAGAATTGTTGAGAATCTTTACTTTTAGAATATTTGAACTACACATTATTCATTATTCAAGAGTAATTTTTGTAGAGGGGAGATTTAATTTATTTTTTGAGAATATAGCAAATGAAGTCTGTATTAGATGAAAAATATATTTGTGACTTTTTATGACGATCAGGGCAACCACATTTAAAAATCATTAGCAAAGTTACTTGGTTTTGGCTGTGCATGGTGGCTCATGCCTATAATTCCAGCAATTTGGGAGGCTGATGTGAGAGTATTGTCTGAGCTCAGAGGTTCGAGACTAGCCTGGGCAACTTGATGAAACCTCATCTCTACAACTAAAGAAAAAAATTAGCTGGGCGTGGTGGTTCATGCCTGTGGTTCCAGCTACTTGGAAGGCTGAGGTGGAAGGATCACCTGAGACCAGCGGGTCAGGGCTGTGGTGGCCATGAACGTGCCACTGTACTCCAGCCTAGGTGACAGATTGAGACAACTCAAAAAAGAAAAAAATGTTACTTGGTTTAGAGAATTTAGTTTCTTTCACATTTTAAAGGGAAATCTCTTTCATTTACTTGGAAATAAAAAGACGCTATTTTTTTCTGTAGGCTTTGAAATTCATATTTCTTTTCTAATTTTTTTCTCATTTTTAAAAATAGAGATGTCTCGCTATGTTGTATAGGTTGGTCTCGAACTCGTGGGCTCAAACAATCATCTTGCCTCAGCCTCCCAAAATGCTAGGATGATAGGCGTGAGCCACAGTGTCCAGCCCGAGATTTATATTTGTTTCCTGGATAGATTTAGCCAAAGATTTGACACATCTTTAAAAAGATAATATAAATACAACACTTGAAAGTTTTTCTTAATTGGACTTATTTACAGAATTTTAAATATTTGTTATACTTTATATTCTATCAAATATGAAAACAAAGAATCTTCACTGTTTATTCATGTAATATTCATTCATTCAACGGAGACACATTTATTGAGCATCTGCTATGTACCCTGGTACATAGCAGATGCACCGTCTCTTTTTCAGTGACGAAAGCAGAGACTGAAAGAAGTGTTCTGGTCTCATGATGCTGAGAGGCCAGTGAAGGATGGCATACAATAAATGCAAAAACATATTAATATACTGTAAGCCAGTTGGTGATACATGGATTTTTTGTTGTTGTTTTTTATTGAGTTGGAGTCTCACTCTGTCACCCAGACTGGAGTGTAGTGGCCGCTCCTGGCCACCGCAGTCTCGACCTGCTGGGCTCTGGTGATCCTTCTGCCTCAGCCTTCCAAGTAGCTGGAACTACAGGCGCGCACTACCACGCCCGGCTGATTTTTTGATTTATTGTAGAGATGAGGTCTCGCCAAATGCCCAGGCGGGTCTTGAACCCGTGGGCTCAGGCAATTCACTCACCTTGGCCCCCAAAGCGAGGGATTACAGGCTGAGCCACCGAGCCCGGCGGTGATAAATGTAATAAAGAAAAATATAGCAGAGTAGAGAGACAGCAAGCAACAGAGCTAACTATGCTATTTCATATAGCTTGCTCAGGAACTTTCCTCTTACGCTTTATAATCTCATTTCCAAAATCAACATAATTTAAGGGTTATGCTAATAATTCCAGTGCCCAAGTCCTGCAAATAATCTATCATATCTTTACACACACATACATCTTAGAACTAAGACATTATTCAGTCAGGTGTGGTGGCATGCACCTGTAGTCTTAGCTACTTGGGAGACCAAGGTGGGTGAATCACTTGAGCCCAGGTGTTCAAGGTTACAGTGAGTTATGATCACACCACTGTGCTCCAACCTGGATTACAGAGTGAAACCCTCTCTTTGCAATAAAAAATAAGAAGAAAAGAAAAGACAGTTATTTGACCTGATGAATTATATATTCATACTGAGCCCAGCAGGTCAGGGCTGTGGTGGCCATGAGCGTGCCACTGTACTCCAGCCTAGGTGACAGAGTGAGACAACTCAAAAAAGAAAAAAAGTATTATGTGAATTATGAAGTATGAGACAAAGTAAATATGGTTTACCTTTTGAGATACCAAAAGTCTTTTATAAGCAAATTGTGTTTTTAAAAATTCACTTGTAAGCCAGGTGCGGTGGCTCATGCTGTAATCCCAGCACTTTGGGAGGGGGAGGCAAGAGGACTGCCTGAGCTCAGGGTTTGGAGACCAGTCTGAGCAACGTGGCAAGACTTCATCTCTACATTTAAAAACAAAACAAAACAAAAATCAGTTGGGTGTGGTGTCACATGGCTGTAGTTCCAGTTACTTAGAAGGCTGAGGCAGAAGGATCGCCTGAGCCCAGCAGGTCAAGGTTGTGTTGGCCGTGATCATGCCACTGCACCTGGGTGACAGAATGAGACTCCAACTAAAAAAATATATATATATATAAAGTATAGGGATGTATATCCAAGCTTATTATTTAGCTGAAATGCAATTTACTAAAACTGAAGGAATGGCAGAAAACATTTTTCCAATTACAGTATTAAATGAAGTTGAAAATCTGTACAAAAGAACTGGATTTTTTTTTTTCTTCAGGAATGGTACTAAAGTAGATTGGGTTCATTTAAAATAAAACAGGGAAATAGAGAAAAATGAAGAGAATGCCGAGGGAACTTAGGGACATTTCAAGGTCTTTAGAGGCTGCTAGAATAATTTGTTATGTCTAATTGTCTTTTAAAATTATATTCTTCAGCCGGGCTCGGTGGCTCAGCCTGTAATCCCACGCCTTTGGGAGGCTGAGGTGAGTGGATTGGCTGAGCCCACGGGTTCGAGACCCGCCTGGGCAGGCGAGACATCTCTACAATAAATTTAAAAAATAGCCGGGCGTGGTAGTGCGCGCCTGTAATTCCAGCTACTCGGAAGGCTGAGGCGGAAGGACTGCCGGAGCCCAGCAGGTCGAGGCTGCGGTGGCCGGGAGCGGCCACTGCACTCCAGTCTGGGCGACAGAGTGAGACTCCAACTCAAAAAAAAAAAAATTATATTCTTCTTTACTTTTGAAAAGCCATGTCATTTAGCACTACTCATATTAAATCATGATTAAAGCTGATTTTTTTTCTCTTCTCACAAATTTAATTAAGAAGAGACAAAAGTAGAGTAAGATTTTTCTTAGACTTAGAAATAATGAAAGAGGCAGAATAAAGTTGACTTATAAGAATATTACATTGAAGTATTCTATCAAATAACAAAGAGTGGGAAAGAAATTGAATGCCCAATAGTAGGAAAATGAGAAAGAAATTTAGGCTTGGAATATATTGAAAAAGCCACCAAAAGTAATACTTCTGAAGAATATTTAATTAAGTAGGAAGAAAACAAAATATGTTCACTGAAAAAAAAAGAAAGAAAGCTGGTGACAAGACTATGATTCTATTTTTCTAGAAGTTTTTAAATGAAAAATTTTAAAGTGTTTATTCTAGGTGAAAAGATAACTGGTATTTTAAAGTTTTTTCTTTATGTTTTAATTTCTAAAATGAGCATTATTGATTTTATCATCTAAAGGTATTTTTCATGAGCATGAGTTGCATAAGAAAAGTAAATAAGGAAAGGTTTTAGAATATATTTTAGTGAATGTATATGGAAAGTAATATTTCCAAAAAAGAAACAATTGAGAAAAATCTGTGTTTACTTCATTCCTCCTTAAATTAAAGAAACAGCCTGATGTGTAAAGACACTGGGGACAGAAAATTGTGGTGGCCCCAGATTTCAGGATCTCTATAACAGGTTCCTCGATTAAATTCCCATAGCTGAATTATCTTGTGAGGGCCCTATTTTTCCAAGGGGATCCTGACTAATAGTGGTGGTCTTCTAAGCAGTGCTCCTTAATAACAAAAATCAGAAGTGCAACATTCTACATGTTGTCTATTGAGTATTTTTCATCTCTGTCTTCTATGTAACCAAGCACAGTCTGCACACTCCTTTGGGCAATGTCTCCTTCACATCTTCCAATAAGGTATCTTCAGCCAGATACCAAATGGCTCTGGCCAAGACTAAAATCTGGACTGGGATCAAAAAAGGGTTTGAATTTATCTCAGAAAGAATATTATGGAGGCAGAATTCTTCCTTAAAGGATATTAAAAAAAATTCAAAAAAGGAGCAATATGTTCCAGAATGTAATACCTGTTCCTGCATGCTATTGCCAGTGTTATAGGTCATCAGGATCCTCTAATCTAGGATCTGTGTTTCTTCCAGACAGTAATTTTTTTTTTAATTTTTATTTTTGCTGGTGCTCTGATCTTAAATGAGTCTCACCATATTGCGGGAATCATAAGATAATTCTCTTGCACTTTTTCTCATATTTTGAAGTTTCTTTAAATGAAACTTAAGAAGCAGCAAACTTTTTTCTCTCATGTGGGAGGGTTTTCTAGAAAAATGTCAAAGACTCAATAGATTGCTTTGTTCAAAATATTGAAACTGAAATGTAGTTTCCTTGTAATTCTTTCTCTTATTATCTTTCTAAATTGGAAAGAACAGCAATACAATTGTAAAAAAAAATTAGTTACAGTGAAGATAAAAGTTTTAAAGTGCTGTCCTTCATTTTGTTCTGCAAGTACATGAAGAAACAAATGTATCCTTGGTGGACCAGCGTAGAGACCTGGGATTCAAAGCCACTTTTGTACCTAAAAAAAATTGCTGCTTCAGGCCTCTATATCTTTTAAGCCACTGGTGGTATAATTTCAACAATAACATGAATGCCAGAGTGCTGTAGAACAAGGTAGGATAATTTCTAAGACTAAAACCAAAAATGAAGCACGCATAGTGGCCTTGCATCTTTGAAGTAAAGTGGAACAATAACTGAGCCTGTCTCAGTAAGCACAAGTAGTCAGTAGAACTATCTCTACTGCCATAGAATGTTGATCTATGTGAAATTCAGATAGAGATTCAGTAGAGGCAGGCCAGAGATCCACTGTCTCATCAGAGTTGCTGTAGGTTACTTTAAAATTTTTACTCTCTACAATTGCCCTCAAGGTTTCCCAAACTTTAATCCATTGGAGATGAAACTAATTGTATCAGTAGTAAAACAATGCTTGATTTGTATAATGATGTTATCATACATTTTGAGATTTTTTTTAAGAATTGTAGTTTTTGTGCAGTCACATCTTTAGGTGAGCCATCCAGAAAGCAGTATTTTCCTATTTTAAATTCCTGTGAGGTAGGCACATTACTAGTCTAATTTTAGGGAGGAGTCTTGGAGTGGGACAGTGACCTGTCAAAAGTCCCATGGTAGGTGACAGACAGGATCTGACCCAGAACTGACTCTGGGACCTTTGGAGTCTGAACAGGATTTGGGAGTTGTTGACTCACTTTGGATACTTATAATTTTTCTACCACTATTATTCAAGTTGTATTAAAAATCTTATTAGCAACATATTTGATTATTTGATCTTAGAATAAACTCTTAGAAAGAGAAGTATGATTCAGAAGTACCTCACTTACTACATGGAGAGACAGATCAGAGCCGGGTTCAAAGCTTGGCCTCCAAAGCTAAGTTGCCTGTGTTTAAAGCCTTACTCTGCTATTCACAGGCTGTGCACCCTTGGAGGAGTTCATTCATCTCAGGGTCCTCCATCTGTATGATAGAATTATATTAGTATCTAACTCAGGACTACTGAGAAAACCCAGTGAGTTAGTACATTGAAAGTCTGACACATAGTTGGTTATTAGTACATCACCAAATTACCCCTGAGACAGGTCGTATGAATTTGCACTCCCTAGCAGCAAACATATCCCTAGCAGCATAACATTATTATGCTATGCCACTAAAAGTTTGCATTTGAATTTACTTCTCTGACTCATATAACCTCAGAGGTATGTGCCCAATTTCTGGCCTGTTTCCAGTTCTCAGGTTTCTAACTGTCCCAAAGAACCTCATTTTTTATTTTTTATTTTTATTTTTTAATTGAAGTCTCACTCTGTTGCCCCAGGCTGGAGTGCAGTGGCACGATCACTCTTCACCTCAGCCTCAACCACTTGGACTCAGGCAATCCTTATGCCCCAGTCTCCCAAGTAGGTAGGACTACAGGTGGACACCACCATACCCATCTAATTTTTTTGATTTTTTGTAGAGATGAAGTCTCACTGTGTTGGCCAGGTTGCTCTCAAACTCCTGGCCTCAAGTGATCCTCCTTCTTTGGTCTCCCAAAGTGGTTAGGAATACAGGAGTAAGCCACAACACCCAGCCAAGAGCCTCCTTTTAATGTTCTCAGAGCTAATCACTGTTCACGTTACCAAAACGGTCACCCCCCTACACTGCCCATAGCATTCCATCATGGTTGTACAGATTATCTGCAATAAGGCCTTGAACGGTTTGCAGGTTTTTGATCAGTTTCCACTCCCTACAGAGCTTAAAGCAGTCCGCAGGATCATTTCAGTTTTAGCCTTGCCACAGTGCTCACTCGTTTCCCTAAATGAGCAACGACCTCTGAATGTTCCACCTGTACCAAGGGCACTAGGCTTCATTCAGCATTTATTCGGCAATTATTTAGCATGTGATTACTGAGTACCTCTTCTGTGCTAGCACTGTGTAAAGTACTAGGCATAGAAAATGAGGCAGGCACAGTTCCAACCTTCTGGGAGCTTGTAATGCAGTCTTCACACATGGCCTCACTGTTGTCTCAAATATTTCAATTAGCTGTAATTCTAGGGGACAAATTTGTCTTTGGAGCACAGACAATCCATCAAGATATAACATTGTTCCACAAGCCTCCAAAACGAGCCTGGTTTCCTTCAAGCCATTCCAGGCTAGAGATAGAAAGATGTCCTCATTCCTCTGTCCTCAGTTATAGCATTGGCTGTCCCTTTTCAAAGGCTTCAGACATTTCTGCAATTCCCAGAGGTCTTCTCAAGTGTGCTCATGAACTAAGTCACCTCACTGATAACATCTTACCCTCTACTCTTCTGCTCTCTGGTTAGTGTCCTGAGGAAGCTATCCCCATGCCCATTCAGTATAAGTCCCACTGTATTCCTGCTGAAGTTATGGGAGTCACTCTTCGCTCACATTTTGTTTTTATTTTTAACCACAATATAATTACTGAGTGACTACGGAAGGCTCTGCATTCTTGCCATGCTTGTAACATTCTTTTAAGCAGTTTCTTTCACCTAACTTACTCTGCTGCTACATATAAACTTGTCCCCTAGTTAGATATGATTGTTCAGATGGGCACTGCACTAAAAAGTCATGTGATAGGCATAATAATGGTACTGTCAAAGACATCCACATCTTAACCTCTGGATCCTGTCAATATGTCATGTACATGGCAAATGGAGATTAAGGTTGCAGACAGAATTAAGGTTGCTCATCAGAATTAAAGTTGACTGATTATCCTGGATTATCCATGTGGGTCAATGTAACCACAAGGTTCCTTAAAAATGGAGGGGCAAGCCGGGTTCGGTGGCTAAGCCTGTAATCTGGCACCTTTGGGAGGCTGAGGTGAGTGGATTGCCTGAGCCCGCGGGTTCAAGACCCGCCTGGGCAGCGAGACCTCATCTCTACAATAAATCAAAAAATCAACCAGGCGTGGTAGTGCGTGCCTGTCATTCCGGCTACTTGGAAGGCTGAGGCGGAAGGATCGCTGGAGCCCAGCAGGTGGAGGCTGCGGTGGCCGGGAGCGGCCACTGCACTCCAGTCTGGGCGACAGATTGAGACTCCAACTCAAAT
>NW_007253582.1:976537-985284 GCF_000164805.1 Carlito syrichta | reverse complement strand
CAACTCAAAAAAAGGAAGGGCTATACCAAAAAGGGGAGTCGGAGAAAGAGAGGCAACATTGAAAGCAGGGTCTGAGGCATGCTATGTTAGAGGCCACGTTGCTGCTGTTGGAAGATGGAGAAGAGGAGCCCATGAGCCAAGAATGCAGGCGGTCTCTAGCAGCTGAAAAGAAAAGGAAATTTTCTCCTAAAGCCTTCTGAAAGGAATGCTGCCCTGCTGACACCTTGACTTCAGCCCTGTGAGACCCATATCAGACTTCTGAACCACAGAACTACAGTTGTTTTAAACCACTAAGTTTGTGGTAATTTGCTACGGCAGTATAAGAGATTGAAGTCTTTCCTTCCACCTATCTCAAAAAGTAAGGTCTCCCAATAAGCCAGGCCCTGTGTTGAGTGTTGAGGTGTTATACTAAATTGAGGAAACAGAAGTAAAGGAACTAACGAAGAAAAATAGAATAGAGAAAAGAATAATTAATGCCACCTTAACTCCAAAGCTTAGCGATTTATGCAAATAGCTGCAGCCTCTCTACCTCTTGCCTTACTGTAGGGAGTTAATTCTCTGGATCTATCACATTTTTTCACATCTTTCTAGAAGCACCTGATTGCTTTTGTTGAAGATCATCTTATTAAGGTGATGTAGAGCAGACTTCAGAATACACAGAATAAGTAGGTCAAATTGAGGTGAGAAAAAAAAAAGAAATGTCACAATACAGTAGTTTATTTTATATGAATAAAAGTAGGTTAGATGAATTAAAAATCTTGATTATAAAATGAGAGAACAGGCAGGGCGTGGTGGCTCAAGCTTGTAATCTCAGCATTTTGGGAGGCCAAGGCGAGAAGATTGCCTGAGCCCAGGGGTTCAAGACCAGCCTGGACAACTTGGTGAGACCTCGTCTCTACAACAAATAAAAAAATTAGATGGGCATGGTGCTGTGCTCCTATAGTTCCAGCTACTTGGAAGGCTGAGGCAGAAGGATTGAGGCTGCAGTGGCCGTGATCATGCCACTGCACTCCAGCCTGGGTGATAGACAGGGACTCCGACTCAAAAAAAAAAAAAAAAAAGGGAGAATAATTTGGGTAAAGATAGAGAGAAAAGTGGAAATGTTAACTAACTATATAGAAAACTGAGGAATTAAGTAGTTCCTCTTAAAATACTTCCTATTTAAAAATCTATGTATACTATTTTCTATATTTTGATCATAACTATACATTTAATATTTCTTCAAGGCTAAAACATTGGGGTCAAAATGGTGTCAAAACTGAAGAAGTATATTTCATACAACAAAAAAATACCTAACTAAAATTCTTGAGTAAAACTTTTGAAGTGTCATATTGAAACTGTTACTTCTCATATATTTGATAAATTACTTTTTAACAGATTGATTCATGAAGCATTGGAAGAAGCACCACCTTTGGTCTTTGGCCACGTTTATTTATCTACTCTCAGTAGTAAAATCTGTGAGTCTTCAGAAAAATAATCACTGGAAAGGTATCAAGTAATCAACTGTAACATCTGTTAAATAAAGCAGAAAATAATTTTGTTCTTTATCTTGATTACACAAGTGTGATCTTCATCTGATTTCCTTGTGAATGTTTCTACGACTATAGGTGAAATAAAACAGTTCAGGATATTTATTCAGATTTATTTAGATAAAGGTTTGAAATATAAAGTTAAATTCAAAAGGCATTTTTTCCTTATTTATCCAGGAAATTTACATATTCTTAAAGTTTATCCTATGTTCATTATAGAAAAAAATTTTAAAAAGAAGAAAAATAAAATGACACAAAATTCTACTACTCCAAGATAATCACTGTTATATTTTGCACATTTCCTTCTAGTGTTTTTGAGACCATATATTTTGTACAATATCATACAGCAAAATATAATAGATGACCTAATTTTTCACTACAAAACTATTTTATATTCTTATTGCAGGAAGTTTAGAAAAATTGTAACACAGAAGGAAAAAATTATTAAAACAACTGGGTTAATGAATTAAATCAAATTTACTATCAATTATGAAAAGTTCAAGTAAATTAATCAGTTTCACTAGTTTATAATTCCCTACATTTAAAAAATCATATTAGAAAAACATTAAATGTACATAGAAAAGTAACATTGGAAGGCTATACAAGCCATATACAACATTCCATCAACTTTTTCTGAGAGGAAAAAAATTTTCAACTACTAGAAAGATTGATTCGAGTATTAAAAATGTTTGCCACACAGCTATATAAATTGAGAAACTTATGTCACAAATTAAACATGTATTACAACAGTGTGTATTTTAAAACATTGAATCAAGATAGAAAATAAAATAAAAGTAAACAAAGAAAAAGCACTTTCACTGAACTAGCTTAAGGATAGGTCACTGCTACCGGTTTGTAGACTTCAAAGTTGGTATATAACACTCCTAATAATATACCTTAAATCCTCACAGAGGTTTATTGTTATCTAATTATCTTGAGAATAAGTAAAATGCCAGGTGCAGTGGCTCACGCCTATAATCCCAGAACTTAGGGAGGCTGAGGCAGAAGGACCACTTAAGGACAGGAGTTGAAGACCAGTCTGGACAACGTAGTGAGATGCAATCTCTACAAAAAATTTTTAAAAATTAGCCAAGTTGTCCTGGTTACCCAGGAGGCTGAGGTGGAAGGATTACTTGATCCCAGGAGTTTGAGGCTGCAGTAAGCTGTGAAGAATTTGAGGCTGCAGTGAATCATGCTACCACACTCCAGCCTGGGTGATAGAGCAAGAACCTGTCTCCAAATAATAAAATAAAATTAAAAAGAGTATGTGGCTAAACACATTTGAGGAAGGTCATGTATTACAGTTTCTTCCTAGAAATATACAAACAACAACAGCATTGACAATGACGGTATTCTTCAAATACTGAAGAAACAATTACCAACTATTACTTTGTTATTTCAGAATTTCTCAGATTTATTTGATAAATGAATTCCCCCCCCCCTTCAAATGCAACAATCTCAAAAAGATAAAGTCCTGCAGAATCTAGTCTGGGAAATGCACAGTCTAATAGATACCTACTCAGGGTCTCATCCAATTATCTTGGATGTTAAAAGATTGTCTGAATAATTTATGATTCATGCTCTGGAATAATCTCATCTCACCTCTAATTTAGTCCCCTATTGCTCAACCCACCGTTACTTCCATGTATTCTCTCGTGCTTGCTTGTTACCTTTCTATGTCTGCCTGACCACTAGCATCCATTAAGAACTAATAAATCCAGCAGACATTCATTTCATGATTCCAAACATAAATTATGCCTACTGAAAATCCTAGTAAGAAAAATAATACTCTTTGAAGGGTCATACTACCTTATCATCTTTTATTCCTTCTAATAAGAGGAGCTAATTTCACCTCTAGAGGCCAGAAAAGTTCTTTCTTTTAAAAAATTTCGAAACATCAATTCAGAATTTTTCAGTGTTTCTGGGACACAAATAGTTCTCAAGTGTGTTAGAGATAGCACCCCGGCAGCCCTTAGTGGGGTAGAGCAGGAGCTATAGGAAGGAGAGTTGCCTTTGGCTATAAGAAACTTTACTGAATTTTCTCAGGATACTCACAAATACTATCATATTTTATGTTGTCTGGACATGAAAAATAGTGGAAAGAAATGTAATATGCTCAAAACATTTGTATGTTGACCCACTTGCCCTTAAGTTGAGAAAACAAGAATTCACTGAATAAAGAAGTTACAAAATTCATAAACAACAAGAAACATATATTTAAATAACTTTTTTTTTTTTTTTGAGTTGAAGTCTCACTCTGTCGCCCAGACTGGAGTGCAGTGGCCGCTCCCGGCCACCGCAGCCTCGACCTGCCGGGCTCTGGAGATCCTTCCGCCCCAGCCTTCCAAGTAGCCGGAATGACAGGCGTGTGCTACCACGCCCGGCTAATTTTTTGATTTTATTGTAGAGATGAGGTCTCGCCTGCCCAGGCGGGGCTCAAACCCGCGGGCTCAGGCAATCCACTCACCTCAGCCTCCCAAAGGCGCGGGATTCCAGGCTGAGCCACCGAGCCCGGCTTAAATAACATTATGAACCCTTTTGATAGGCCTTAAGACATTTTAGTAGAACTATTAAACTATGACTTAAAGAATCTTGTTTAAAATATTAGTAATGAAAATAATATTGTTCTTAAAATGCAAAAAACCCACAGGGAAAGGTAGTTATGGCAAACACTGTCGTTTTAAACCAAGAGAAACATTCATGAAAGCTTTCATATGAAGCTGAATTATCTTAAAGTAGTTTCATTTGATTATAGTTCACAGGATTCAACCTTCATTTGATTGTACAGTTGACATTGCTATGATTTATTGTGTACAATATAGGCAGAAATGACATAATATCTGGAAGATATTATTAAAGAGCCTAAGGTTAATACTAACAACACAAAAACAATCAAGTAATGCAGTTTGTTAAGCCTGACAGAGCAACATTTAAGAGCTATGCGGTAATTTGTGGTATATTGTTCTCATAACAATTAAGGATAGGGAAAATATTATTGATTAATAAAAGGTTTTGTCAGTAAGTATGCACAATTAATAATATCAGAAAAAGACAAACTGCTTTTTAAACTACTATCTGATAGATTACACGAAATCCAGCAAAAGTTTTGATAGAGTACATTTCTGTTTTCAAGATTTACACGGCAATTCTTTCTGAATATTAAACAACCATACTTTTAAGTTTCTATTCCTTTCCTAGACTGATCACTGGAGGCAAATTAATTTCAGATTAATTTCCAACAGTTGTGATGGAGGAATATATTTGAAGCAAGAATTTGTATTAATCAAATATCCATCTGTCTTCTACATAAAGCTATTCAAATCCCCCAGAATCTGTTTTAAAACTGGTGCATCCTTTTTCTGGGAACATTACTTAAATATTCCTCTCAAAATTAGGACACACATGCATTATCCATGAGTCATATGGCCCTGAATCTGAAATACACAGATTTCAGATTTCATCATCATTATCAGCCCATGTAATGCCCCCTTTGTTTTATTTCATTATTCTCTCCCCTTCATCCCATCCATTCTCATATACCTTGTTCTTCCCACCAGAGACGTTCACACTAATAAATATATCTAACATATTTCTTTAGGCATCTGAAAATATAGCCCTGAGATAGTTATATACGGTTTATACATAGTAGCAAGTGAAGGAATTTTCTCTCCCTTTCTCTCTCTCTCTCTCTCTCTCTCTCTCTCTCTTTCTCTCTCTCCTCTCTCTCTCCACACACACGTATTTTTCACTAGTTATCGTAAGTTACAATCCCACAATAGTGCATGAGACTTCTGATTCCTCCTCATTCTAGCCAGAATGGTATTAGCTGACTTTATAGTATTTACCAATTCTTTGTTACTGAATGTAAATTTCTCTTATTATAAGTGAAGTTGAGCATCTCTATAAACATATTGGCTATGTAGAATTTCTCTTCCATGAATTGTATGTTTTTAGGACTTCTCTAATTTTTTAATTTTCTTGTAGATTTTAGTAGTTCCTTGTATAGTCTGCATGGTAATCGCTATTCAGTTTTACACTTTAAAGACATCTCCTAATATGCCTGCCACCAGTCTATTAAATTTGTCTATCATGTCTTCTTTATATAGAAATACTCGATTTTAATATGATCTCATTTATCAATATTTACCACCCACCCGTAAGTTTTGTACTTTTTTTGGTCTTATTTAAAATCTTTTCCCAAGTTAAATTCATGAAGAGATCTTCATATATTTTATTAACTTTAGTGCCTTTTATAGTTAAGTTTTTGGTCTCTTTGAAACTTATTTTTGTATTTGGAGTGGGATATGAATCTAAATGTATTTTTCCTATGTACTGAACCACATACTAAATAATCTCTCTGCTCTAACTTGTGATGATAATTTCTATTACACATCACACTCACTTCTATTATATAACATAGGCATGTTTATTAAATAGCCATACTTTAAAATTTCTACTCCTTTCCTAGACTTGTTGGCAGAGGAAAAGTAATTTCAGATTAATTTCTAACACATTGATTCGGTTGCATCAATTTTTTGTCTGTTTCTATACCTTTGGCATACTGTATTTATTGCTATGGTTTTGTAATATGCCTTGATATATACAACAAGACAAGATCTTTCTTTTTTCTTTGTAAACAATTCTGTTATTTGTGGTCCACTATTCTTTCACAAACATTTTAGAAACTATCTTTCTAGTTCCTCACATATTCCTGATGAAATTTTCATTGAATTTATAGATTAATTTCAACAGAATTATATTTTTACAATGTTAATTTGTTCCATCTGTGAACTTAGTACTTTTTCACCTTTTATGTCCTTTAAGAGAATTTGAAAAGTTCTCTGTAAAAGATTAGTTCATTCTTCATTCATTTATATCCTATGTATTTTGTAGTTTCTATTGCTACTGTGGGTGAAAGCACATTTTCTTTTCTTTTCTTTCTTTTTTTTTTTTTGAGTCGGAGTCTCACCCTATTGTCCAGGCTAGAGTGCAGTGGCACACTCACGGCCACTACAGCCTCGACCTGCTAGGTTCAGGCGATCCTTCTGTCTCAACCTTCCAAGTAGTTGGAACTACAGGTGTGCGCTACCATGCCTGGCTAGTTTTTTTATTTATTGTAGAAACGAGGGCTCACCAAGTTGCCCAGACTGGTCTCGAACCTCTTGATGAAAAACCTATACAGGTGTACTAGCTAGTCAGATATGATATATCAGCTTGGATTAATAGAAGACTTGAAACCTGAGCCATATTTCCAACACTGGAAGAAATAGCAGTACTTTCATCTATGTCAGCAACCTTATCGACATAGACAGCCCCTCCAATGACATACTTCAGTGCTTTATTATTCTCCAGATGTTTAAAGGAAACCCCTCATCCTCAACATTTGTATCATCCTTGCTTATTCTTCCTTGATGACATTCTTCAGGTTTTGTTAGACCTCAGCTCCAGTGCACATGGCTTCCTTGAAGTGTGTAGCATTGGTAGGGTAGGATATTGTAATGCTTCATTGTGAGATTGCTGCTGTCATAAACTCCATCCTTGATTACATCGAACACCAGAAATGACTTGATGATATCTGAATGGCCAGATTAGTCAGTGCTGGGTTGGGATGAGAGCCCCCTTTTCAGCAGTACCTCTTAGGTATTCACCATCTACCTATAGAGCAGGTGGAACTATTTCTATGAAGGGACTAGTTCTATGAAGGGACTGTTTATTTGGGACTATTTCTATGAAAACCTATGAACTTTCACTGCAAGGGCAATGACCGACAAGCTCCTTATTTGTTTGTTTGTTTATTTAAGGAGTTGGAGTCTTGCTGTGCTGCCCAGGTTAGAGTGCAGTGGCTATTCACAGGTGCAATCACAATGCACTGCAGCTCGACCTCCGGGGCTCAAGCAATATTCAGACTTCTCTCCCAAGTATCTAGTACTATACACTTGTACCACTGTGCTCAGCTTGTGAAAACCTTTTTTTCCTCCTTAAGTCAGTGTCTCATTCTGTTTCCCAGGTTGGAGTGCAGTGTTACGACCACAGATCACCACAGCCTTGACCTCCTGGATTGAGGCAATCCTTCTGCCTAAGCCTGCCAGTTGGCTGAGACCACAGGTGTGCCACCAGGCCTGGCTAATTTTTATTTATTTATTTTTTTAGAGTCTCACTATGTTGCCCAGGTTGGTCTAGATCCTACCTCACCAGTCTACTTAAGACTTTTGGTTTAAAGAGGCTTACAGAATTTCAGATTAAACTATTGATATTCAGCATCTTCACTGTACTGTGATAGGCATGTCTGTGTGTGTGTATATGCACATACGTATATAATCTTCTATGACCAAAAAATTTTTTAAATGTCTTAAATGGTCTGGTGTGGTGGCTCACACCTTAATCCCAGTACTTTGGGAGGTTGAGGTGGGAAGATTGCTTGAGCCCAGGAGTTCAGCCTGGTCAACACAGCGAGACCTCATCTCAAAAAACAAACAAGCAAACAAAAACTTACTATTACCTAACTTTGAGATAACTCACCAAAAATAACTTTTAAAAATATAATTAAAGAATGTTCTTTGATGAAAAGTAACCCCATAAAGATAAAAGGAAAAAAACTCTCATCTTGTCACTCAGCAATGGTATACTAAAGGGCTGTAACATCTCTGTTAGTCTCTTCAAACCATCAAAAGTTATTCTTTGATATGGAAATTCTTTTCAATCTTAGTATGAGACATTCATCACTATGTTTCAGATTTCATATAGCAACTAGACTTTGAGAAATTATTACATGTCAAGTTTCCATGTAGTATTAAAGAGGAATATTCATGATTATCTGAACTGAATAAATAAAGTTTTAAATGCATAAATCTCTTTCCAAATACATGTCTTCATGAGACCAAATATTTTTCACATACTTCAACCAAAACAATATATCACAGCAGAATGAATGCAGAGAAAGATATGATAAACTAGCCATCTTTTATTAAGCCAGACATAAAACAGTTTTGAAAAAATGTAAAGTAGTGTCACTCTTCTAAAACAAAATTTCTCTTGGAAAATACATTTTTTCACAAATATATTGCTTATACTAACATGTAATAGGATAATTAGTTATTTTTATTTACTTATTTTATGTATTTATTTTTTTGAGTCGGAGTCTCACTCTGTCGCCCAGATTGGAATGCAGTGGCCGCTCCCAGCCACCGCAGCCTCGACCTGCTGGGCTCCGGAGATCCT
>NW_007253582.1:957357-976324 GCF_000164805.1 Carlito syrichta | reverse complement strand
CTACGGGCTCAGGCAATCCACTCACCTCAGCCTCCCAAAGGCGCGGGATTACAGGCTGAGCCACCGAGCCCGGCCAGTTATTTTTAAGTGAATAAAAATCTTAAATCTCTTCTTAGTTTCAATTTCTAGTATTGTAAATAGTGACTGATATAATCCACATAGACATAAAATGAGTCCTTTGTGGTCATAAGGTTTTTAAATTGTTTTTCTTTATAGAGACAAGGTCCTACTCTGTCACCCAGGCTGGAGTGCAGTAGTGCAATCATAGCTCACTGTAACCTCAAACTTCTTGGCTCATATGATCCTTCAGTCTCAGCCTCCAGAGTAACTGGGACTACAGATGACTGCCACCAAGCCTGGCTAATTAAAAAAATTTTTTTATGTAGAGAGAGATCTCAAACTCTTGACCTCAAGGGATCTTCCTACCTCAGCGTCCCAAAGTGTAAAGTACTCAGTTTTTAAGATAGTAAAGGTGTCCTTGACCAAGATGCTTGAGAATTAGAAATTATTTCATTTCTTTTGAATTGCACCTGAGGAATCTGTGATACAAAATAGTTAAATAACTTGCTTCAAGTCATAAAGTTAGCTCATTTTGATGACTCAAGACCTTTAAAGGCCAGTTTTATATTTGTAAAAAAAATTAATTTTATAGCTTGAATTTTTTATTTTACTGAATTCTGTCTATTACAGTGTTACTACTGTTAGATATATTAAGTAGTCTATGGCCACACCACTTTGAAGGTGCCCAATCTTGTCTAAAGTAACAATAATGCTCTTTACACATTTTAAAATTCTTTTACAACTCTGCATAATGCATCTTTTCAAACTGTATATAATTGCAAGTTCCAGTTTCTTTGAGAAAGATATACAGCATAATTTCAGAATCAGAGCTACTCTTGTATAACTTAACAGTCCTTTTCAGTTCTATTATTTTATTCAGGTCCACAAGGTCTTAAGTAAATGATACTAATGATATCAGAAAGTTTTTTTAAATTTCACATTAAGGACTGTGTCTACAATGTTCCATTTCTTTTTTCTATTGATATTTCTATAATTCATACACACACACATAATCCTTATAAATTTATAAGCCTTTAAGGTATTTTTCCTTGATTTTCTACTAAAGTTTTAAGGCTATCCTGAAATATATAAAAGTCATATCTTTAAAACATAATTTAAAATGATTTAAAACATTCTTCAGCCTAGCTAAATTCCAAATTTATCTTTAGATTTAACCACAACATAATCCCCCAAATTAATACCTCTAGCATCTCCAAGAACTTGGCATCCTTCACAGCACAAATCTTCTGATGACATCATGTAATAAGTGTGTTGTTCCAAACCAATATAGACACAAAAATCATACAGTACTTGCTATAGATAGAAACTGCTTTATTTAGCATCTTGGTGATGTAAGCTTGTATTCTATCCTGGTACCAGAACAAGACACTAAGCTGTAAAGATCTGTTTAGACTTGCCTAGGGTGAGTCATAGAATTGTTGGTGAAACTGCAAATACAAATACAAATTTTTTGGAGTTGTGACAACACAATAGTAGTATCTTCTCTTACAGTTAGAGTCAGGATATAGTTGAGGCATAGTTTGCATTACATTATATTTGTATATCTCAGGTAACATGAATAAAGGACACAGCTTAGTAGCATGAATTGAATGTATTAGAAACCAGAACTCTCTTTTCTTTGTTCCTCTAATTAATCAGCATTATTATAAATTGTTTCTTTTGAGGACATACTGAATCTATCAGTTCCTGACTACGCAAAAGGAAATTTGCTTCTTGAAAAACAAACAGAAATGTCCAATATTAAATAGATATTAACTGAGTGACCCATATGTGTGAGTTTTTGTAATGTAGTAATGAACATGACAGACAGGTGAGGCCACTGCTCTGATAGATTACCTTTGGGTGGGGGAAGACAGAATAAACACATAAATCACTTCAGCTAGCAAAATGCTATGCAAAAATAAAGCAGTAGTAATACAAAGTGATGAGAGAAAAGTGAGTTACTTTAATATGGTAAGAATGCATCCATCTAGTGAAGGCATCCTGGGGCAGATGACATTTGATATGGGTGTGGTAGAGTTGCTTTTTCATAATACGATTTCTAGTTCTCCTGAAGATGGATCCACAAGCGTGAAACCGTATATTTGGCTTGAGGTAAGTATTGCCATATGCAAGGTTCAGCATTAGAGGAATAGCACAACTATCATAGTTGGAAATTTAAGTTTGGAACCCAGTTATCCAGTTCCTATCCAGGATGAGAAGATGTCCAATTTTTTTCTTTTCAGTAAAGCTTTTCAAGTTTCTGTGGCCACTAGCCAAAGCTGTTTTCTTGGCAAAATTTCACCAGAATCAACAGGCTTTAGCTTATTGTACATTTGACCCATAAAAAGATGGGCCAAAGAACAGTAGCTGTATTTCAAATCCCAGGAAATTCTAGATAATCAATGACTGACCAATGAACACTAGTTCTGCATCACTTGTAAGATATCTGATATAAATGCGCAGAGGAGAATGCTGGGAAGTCCATGATAAATAGCAACTCCAGTGATTTATTTTGGATGCAATCGTTCATAATCTGAAACAGATTTTTTGTGTTAGCCATAATTTGGTTTTATCTTTTTTTTGAGAGTATATACAAAGGCTTATATATTCACTTGAAACTTAATTCTTTGACAATAAAAATTAGTTATTTGCATTGGTTACAACAATATGTCATGTTTTTTAAAGAATGCATACATCTAGATCCATTTTTTGGTTTGATATAAAGTAAAAAAATTATTTTCAGTATTTTTCTGATCCAAATCTCTAGAATAGTGATATTCTTTATAATAATACTTTTTAAAAAAATGATACAATGTTTACTACTTACAAAGAGTAGTTTGTAAATTTTGAGAATAAATCTTCTGGGGTTTTTTTTTGGTTATAAAAAAATATAAATACCTAAAATCCCAAACAGACCATTACCACAAATAAGCAGGACTTAATGATGATATTATATTTTCAATCTCTTTGAATTCAAGTTTTATTTTTGATTAATCAGAGAATGCACTTTTTCTTCTAATTTTTGTTTTTTAATTTTTTTTTTTTTTTTTTTGAGTTGGAGTCTCACTCTGTTGCCCAGACTGGAGTGCAGTGGCCGCTCCCGACCACCGCAGCCTCGACCTGCTGGGCTCTGGCGATCCTTACGCCTCAGCCTTCCGAGTAGCCAGAATTACAAGCATGCACTACCACGCCCGGCTGTTTTTTTGATTTATTGTAGAGATGAGGTCTCGCTGCCCAGGCGGGTCTCGAGCCCACGGGCTCAGGCAATCCACTCACCTCGGCCTCCCAAAGGCGTGGGATTACAGGCTGAGCCACCGAGCCCGGCTTCACTTTCTTTTTCTAATTGTTTTTACCATTTCACATTCAGCTTGGGAAGGGAAAAAATACCCAACCTCAAAGTAAGAATTAAGTTGTAACAACAAACATTAAAAAACTGTGGTAAAGTATTAAGACTGTTTGTTTGAATGAGCTACAATATACACTTTCATATTCTTTAAACACTACAGAATAAACCCCTAGCAGTATTTGTTTCATAAATAATTTCATTTCTTATGTACGCACGATAACTTTCTTAGATCCCTATAAGCAATGTATATGTACAGCTATTTCACTAAAACTGATAAATTTTTAACTCAATATTTTCTGTAATGCATAGAGATACAATGATCTTTTAAAGAAAATAAATTATAAAAGATATAAATTGGCTGGATTCAGTGACTCAGCCTGTAATCCCAGCACTTTGGGAGGCTGAGGCGAGTGGATTGCCTGAGCCCGCCCGCGGGTTCGAGACCAGCCCAGGCAAGTTGGTGAGACCGCGTCTCTATAATAAATAAAAAAAATTAGCTGGGCATGATAGTGCGCGCCTGTGGCTCCAGCTAGTTGGAAGGCTGAGGAGGAAGGATCTCTGGAGCTCAGCGGAATGATGCTCGTGGGGCCGTGAGTGTGCCACGGCACTCCAGCCTGGGTGATGGAGTGAGACTCCAACTCAAAAAAAAAAAAAGTAGTACACATTTTTTACGAACTGTAATTCTATGTAGAATGGATTAAAAGAACTTCAGGGATTAGTCTATTTGTTGACTATTGTTTTTACCTCTGAAACAGTTATTTTCATAGCAGATATAAATTATAATTGATACCAATGACATTTACACATTGCCAAAACCACGTCTTTCTTTCTTGTCTTATTCTCTTTTTTATAAATTAATTTAGAATTGAATTTTATCTTTTGGTTTGTCCTTAACTCACTTATTTTGGTCTTTCAGTCTATTAATGACACCATTTGTGACTGCCTTTCTTTTCCCTTTTTAAATTACTTTAACTTATGACATGCAACACTATTTTTTTTTTTAACTTTTCTGTATTTGTCATGAAAAATTACCTTGATGCAATGGTAACCTTCAAGTACACTACAAGTCAGGATATCCCAGAAGTGATGAAACAGACAGGCTTACAATGAAGATGCTTCAATCACACAGTTTATTAAATCACTTTATTCCCTTTCTTTTTCTGGGATACAATCTGGCATAGGTTAAAAAAAAGAAAAGGAAAAAAAATCCCTTTAAAGCACATAACTTGAAGCAAGAGGAAAGAGATAGGATAAGTTACCACACTTAGGATAGGGCACAAGTGGGAAGGACCACACTATGCCAAATCCTAAGTTATGCAATGTTCACATGTCTGTCTACTGCGTAAGCCCTTCTCACCGATAGTTAGGGAAACATACTGAAGTTTGAGCAAACAAATCAATAGACAGAAGGTGCTTGGGGCCAATGATATGCACCTGCTCTATTGAAGCGAGACATGGGTGAGTATGCCTGACCACAGCTATAGCTCGTCAATCAGACTGCCAACAGCTATGAGCACTACAAGTATTTTTAGGTACAGCACATGTGGGTGCAGAGTAGGATCACAGGTGGCTGATATAAGGGTGACATGGTCTTCCCATCCCTTTCTTTCTATAAATAACACTCTCCTTTGTTCTATCATACATTTAATTCTATCTAGCTCTAGCATGTCTTTCAGATTATTAGATTCCTTCATGTCTATATTTAGCATCTTATGAACTCCACCCATGTCTTACAAGCTACTTGCTTACTCATTATCTGTAGTTAACGCATCCTATAGGTTTATTCTATCGCATTCCATGCTCTACAGTAGCAATGAATTCTCTCAATTAATACCACGAACTCATGCTATACCAATACATTTTAAAATATTTTCCTCATTTATTCAATCAAATGTTTTGATATCACTTATAATGTCCTTGCATTACTTTATTCTTTTTGCCTTGCCATTTCTTACTTTCCTCCTAGTTTTTTTTGTCATTTTGAAATACAATAGAGATGTTTTATGCAAATTCGCAAAATAAATCAGATGTTCAATTCTCTACATTGCCATACAGCCATGAAATACATCTCTTCTTACTTTACATTCCAGGACATCTATAAATTTATTGTTGTTATTATCATTATTACTATCATTAGTATTTTGAGTCAGAGACTCACTCTGTTGCCCAGGCTGGAGTGCAGTAGTATGCTCATGGCCACTGCAGCCTTGACCTGCCAGGCTCAGGCAATCCTTCCGCCTCAGTCTTCCAAGTAGCTAGGACTACAGACGTGCACCACCATGCATGACTAATTTTTTGATTTAATATAGAGACTGGTCTCGAACCCCTGGGTTTAGGCAATCCTCTTGCCTCTGCCTTGCAAAGTGCTGAGATTACAGGCGTGATCCACCACACCTGACTTTAAATAAATTATTATGTAATCACAGTATCCTCTAAAAAAAATGTATTAAGTGATGAAAAAAACTATCTTCATCCCTGTTTCTTAGGTAGTCCATTTATTTGACATGAGGCTTGATTGACATATATTATCTTGTGCTACACATGCACTAGACCTTAGCAGTCATTAAATCCAAGGGCTGGAAAATCTTCTACATTTAATGACTTTTAAAAAATTTTTAGTTTTTTTTTTTTTTTGAGTTGGTGTCTCACTCTGTCACCCAGACTGGAGTGCAGTGGCCGCTCCCGGCCACCGCAGCCTCCACCTGCTGGGCTCTGGCGATCCTTCCGCCTCAGCCTTCCAAGTAGCCGGAATTACAGGCATGCGCTACCACACCCGGCTGATTTTTTGATTTATTGTAGAGATGAGGTCTCACTGCCCAGGCGGATCTCGAACCCGCGGGCTCAGGCAATCCACTCACCTCAGCCTTCCAAAGGCATGGGATTACAGGCTGAGCCACTGAGCCTGGCCAAATTTTTAATTTTAAAGATGTGGGGTACAATTCACAGTTAAGTATACAATGTTCATTATGCAGGTACCCTTGTTGATGAGGTGTGCCCCCCCAGCAGAATCCCACTACTGCCAATCCCACCCCCAACCCAGTGTTTCCCACTACTGACAATCCTTTTCTTATAGTATTACAATAATTGTCCACGATCCGCTTATGAGTGAGAATGTGTGATACTCAGTTCTTTGTTTCTGTGACAGATCACTCAGTATTATAGACTGTAAGTCCATCCAAGTTGCTACAAAGTTCATAACTTTGTCCTTCTTTATGGCTGTGTAATATTCCATTGTATATATGTACCACACTTTTCTTATCCAGTCCTCTTTTCATGGGCAGCACAGTTGGTTCCATGTTTTTGCTATTGTGAATAATGCTGCAATAAACATGATGTACAGAGTGATTTGAATTCCTCCGGATATATTCCCAGTATGGGGATTGTGGAGTCATATGGGAGGTTAATTTTTTGATCTTTTAGGATTCACCACACTTTTTCCACAAAGACTTTACTAGTTTACACTCCCAGCAACAGCGTAGAAGTGTTCCTTTTTTGCTGCATCCTCTCCAGCATCTGTTGTTTTTTGAGTTATTGATGAATGCCAAAGATATTGGCCTGTAGTTCTCTTTCTTTGTTGGATCTTTACCTGGCTTGGGTATCAAAGTGATGTTAGCTTCATAAAATGACTTGGGGAGAGTTCCATCTTTTTTTAAGTGCTCTCTCCAATTCCTCCCTGACATAGCTACTTACAAAGAGTTTTGCCTGGAATACTTTCAATAGGACTGGTATCAGCTCCTCCTTGTATGTTTTGTAGAATTCCTGCTGGATAGCCATCTGGTCCAGGGCTTTTTTGGTAGGTAGTTTTCTTATGACATAGCTGATTTCCTGGGTTGTTATTGGTCTATTTAGAGTCTCGATTTCTTCTTGTTTCAACCTGGCAAGGTTGTGTGATGTCAGAAAGTCCTTCATTTCATTTAGGTTTTTCAGTTTGGCGTTTAATGACTTTTTAAAAAGTTCCAAGGATGATGTAAAATGCTAAGTGCTCTCTCCAATTCCTCCCCAACATAGCTACTTACAAACAGTTTTTCCAATAAAGCTCAGAAAAGTTAGAGCATTAGTCTCTACCAACAGGTTCATCAATACACATTCACTGAATATCTATTCTTTTACTAGGCACTGGAAGAAAAAGGCTGCTATCAGCAGATTCCGACACTCATTTCATCTTATGTGCATTCATGAAAAAGTTTGCTGCTTACAAAATGTTGTATTTTTAGAAGTCATTTTGAAGCCTATGTCTATTCCAGAAGAATCTTCTCTTACCCGATTTAAATTTACAAAAAGTACAGGAAAAAAGTCATGTTTGAGAAAAAGACAAAAGTTTAATATACCTGTAAGATTTGGTACATAAAGGAGAATACAATGAGATAGAGTTTTATATAAAAGCTAAGTGGTTTGGATATTCGTCCCCTTGGATGGAGACATGTGCCGTTCAATATAAAAGCCATTAGCCAAATATGGCTAGTTACACTTAGTTAATTAAAGGAAAATAAAAATTCAATTACTTGGATACACTAGCCACATTTTAAGTGTTCACTAGACACATATGTCTAGTGGTTACCATATTAGTTAATGCAGGTCAAACATTTCTATCATTATAGAATGTTTTATTGGATAGTGCAACCTCTTTGGAAAACAGTGTGACAATTTCTGAAAGAACTAGAAATTGATCTTCCATATGACCCAGCAATCCCCCTACTGGAACTATACCTGGAGAAACTGAAATCATTCTACAAAAAGGATACCTGCACATGCATATATATTGCAGTACTATTCGCAATAGCAAAAACATGGAACCAACCGTGCTGCCCATTAAAACTGGACTGGATTAAAAAAATGTGGTACATATACACAATGGAGTATCATGCAGACATAAAGGACAAACACAGACTTTGCAGCAAGTTGGATGGATTTAGAGTCTATCATACTCAGTGATCTATCACAGAAACAAAGAACAGAGTACCATATGTTCTCACTTATAAATGGACCTTCAACAACTATAATACATAAGAAAGGGATTGGCAGTAGTAGGAAAAAGCCAGGGGAGTGGGGGTGGGATTGGCTGAGGGAAACTGCCAGGGAAGGGGGGCACACCTCATCATCAAGGGTACACGCATGATGAACATTTGTATACCTAACCCTGAACTGTATCCCACATCTTTAAAATAAACAGTTAAAAAATATATATATATGAATGTCTCACATCTGTGTTCATTTCAAAGTATGGCAGTGTCTTGTAGAATGGCATTATTACTGTTGCATGTTTTTGTGTGCCATTGGGAGAATGTCAGAGCTTGAATTAGAGTAACAAGCAAATATTATATATCTTGTTAAACTTGGCAAGAATGGAAATGAAACTAGGGATATGTTAGTTCAAGTTTATGGAGGCTAATGCCATGAAGAAAATGGCAGTGTACAAATAGTTTAAACATTTTTTTCTGAGGGGACAGAAAGTGTCACTGATAAAGAGAGGTTAGTACAGCCAGTAATGAGCAGAACTGATGAAAACATTCCAAAAAATTGTCAAATTGTGCATCAAAATCATCGGCTAACTGTGAGAAGCACAGCAGACCAAATAAACATTGATAAAGAAACAGGAAAATCTTAACTGAAAATCTTGGCGTGGGAAAGGTGTGTACCAAATTGGTCCTGAAGGAGCTTTTGCATCACAACAATGCACCAGCTCACACAGCACTGTCTGAGAGGGAGTTTTTAGCCAGTAAACAAATAACTGTATTGGAATACCCTCCCTACTCACCTGATCTGGCACCCAGTGACTTTTTTCTTTACCCAAAGATGCAGGAAATATTAAAAGAATGGCATCTTGATGATATTCAGGACATCAAAAGCAATATGATGAGAGCTCTGATGGCCATTCCAGAAAAAGAATTCCAAAATTGCCTTGATGGGTGGACTAGGTGCAGGCATTAGTGCGTAACTTCCCAGGGGGAATACTTTGAAGGTGGCCATAATAATATTCAGCAATGAGGTATGTAGCACTTTTTCCAGGATAAGTTTGCAAACTTGATTGTCAGACTACATATGCAGTACTCTACAGGTGTACTCATGTGATCTGGTGTTTTAACATTCATTACTTAGGAGACAGATTTCAGAATTATATCCCCTTCTTTGTAAAAACTGTAATATCCCTCTGCTGCATTCCAAAGTTTCTGTAAATACTACATGGTAGTACACATCCACATCTTTATCAGTCCAGGTTCCAGGAAGGAAAACAGAAATCATTCAAAGCATTTTAAACAGACATCATTTATGAGGGAGAAACGGTTACACAGACGTTGAAGATTAAAAATGGGCAGGTAAGATTAAACCACAAGTTCTTAACTGCATGTTGCCTACCAGTCCTAGAGCTGGTGGAACAGAAGGTGGAATTGGTATTCGCAGAGCCCAACACCAAACTCACTGCTGGGAGTGCCACGTGAAGATAAAGAAGGAAGTGCTGCTCCAACAGGTTCTAGACTTTGTCAGGATCACAGCCATTGCCCTGGATGCCAGAAGCAGAGAGTAAAATACACCCACAACAACAGCTTTCCCACTTTCCACCTTCTGTTTTCCTGCCTGTGCCTCCTCCAGGCAGAATCTTACAGGAAGCCATTTGACAAGGAAGGCTGAAAGGTATAGTTGCTGAAAAGTTGTAGACTGCAGACTCCAGTCCCAAGCATCATCTCAGAGCAGAGTGTAGGTGAATATGTGAATATGGGGCTCAAAGCAATAGGCAATTAAACTGCACAGCACCTCACCAGGAAAAAAAAAAAAATCTTCCTGTAGTCAGGAAACTGTATGAAGAAAAACTGACTTATTTGGTCTTTTAAACTTTTATCTTCGATATACTCTAGAGTTTATCACAGTGCCTGCCATATAAAATGCTCAATATTAATAAATATTTACAAGAACAATGCCTATTCTCATCATTAGTAAATAGTTTAAATCAGTACTCGACTTAAATGATTGGCAGGTAATGCAACTGATTTTTTAAAAAATAGTTTAACACATACGTACATAAACAACTTGTAGTATACGCCCCTTGGAAGTTAACTTTTTTTTTTCAAACAGTGCCAACATTATTACTTAAGAAAATTTTTTAGAATCATTCTTTTGAAAATGCCTTTCAGAACTAGTTCTTAAAAAATAAATTATAATTAGTAGAACCTACTCTTGCCAGTCCTACTTCAGCCAGTCCTAACACAACTGGTTTTGATCTGAAAGACTTAATACTACTTTCAAAAGTTAAATCTACTCTCAAAGAATAGTCTTGTTACTATTTTTGGCAAGTACTTGCCACAGTTTCCTTGAGGCGACCTGTCCTAGTCCACTTCCACCACTGTGAATTTGGAATAAGATGTCAAATGTGGTGAAAAATAATGGTAATAATTTGAAGATGACTTTGGTCTTTGCTGCCTTCCTTTGAAGAGGGAATCACCACCACATCCCATGCCCCTCAACCCCGGGTAATTTCAGTGGGCTATTTTTTCCATAACCCAGGGTTATTTTCAGTTAAGACAAGTGTACAAGCACAAAAATGCCTAGTTTCTGACCTCCAGAATATAAACCAGGACACACTTTACCATCGCTCACCCTTCCTTAAAGGGAAGAATTCATAAAATGCATTTTTGTGGTAAAATAGAAAACATCTCAAAGGTCAGTGAGGTGCGGGAGTCAGGCAGATGCAATGGTTGTTCCCTGCCTAAAAGTAGTAATACAAAACTTAAAAAAAAAAAGGACTTCTATGGCGCTGTGTGCCAGGTGCCAGATGCCTTCACAACCCTGTGAGGCAGGTACTCTTATCGCTCCCATTTTACAGATGAGAAAACTGATGCTTACAAAGGCTCACTGAAGTTAACTGAGGCTCACTGAGGTTAACTAGGCAAGGCCACTCAGCTAGTGATTAAGAGGCTAGGGTTCAATCCTAGGCCATGTGGCTCAAGTCTATGCTCTCAGTGAAAAAAACAAAAAACAAATCTAGCCATTTTTAAAAAGGCAAGCTTGGCAACTAGGGAATTAATGAACGGCAAGGGGAGTTACCACTTCAAAAACAGTGTAATGCAGTAAGGAAACCTGACATCCTAGGAATGAGATGAGAAGGGAGAGAGACCAGAGACCGGCTAACTGTCCCGCTCCGGACTATCCCTGATCACTGCGGCGCAGGGTAGCCGAGCGACCTCCGAGACTAGCATGGCGCAGCAGCATCCCTCACACGGTGCTTTCCTGGTGGCGTCATATCGCAGGCGACCGGGAAAAGGCGGGACTTCCGACTCAGCCAGCCAGTTCCGGCCACACCGGAAGTCTCTGCTGAGGAAAGCGGAGGGGATACGCGCTATCGGGAGCTCCCGGTGAGCGTTGTGTTTCACAGATTCGGAAGAAAGATCGGACAAATGTTCATTCGCAGTTGACAGATATTCCGGTGAAAAACAGGATCTGAGACATGGATAGCCGCTTGCAGGAGATCCGGGAGCGGCAGAAGTTACGGCGACAGCTCCTCGCGCAGCAGGTCCGCGGCCCCCGATGGCCCATGTGGGAGGGGTCGCGAATGCGCGTGCGCGGCCTCGTTCTTCCCTCCCCCTGCCTTTTTCTGCCCCTCCTTACTTGCGACTGTCAAGGCCTTCCTGGTCCTACCGCCCCATCCCTGCATCTCCCCTTGTTGTTCTCACCTCCTTCGGTGCTCCGAATTTTTTCCCGGTTTCTGCCGCCTTCATTGTAGTGCTAACGCAAATGCCACCGTTGACCTTTAGCAACATTTATGAAACGGCCGCCAGGAGTGTGGCGTGGTGCTCGATGGTGGCATACAGAGCTTTGGTCTTTGCGGATCAATTATTACCACCGCACTTCACGCAAGATGAGTGACTTATTATCCCCTTAATTTCTGTTCACTGTTTAAATCGTCTTCCGTATCTTGCCTTTCCTCGCCGTCAGTATCAAATTCTTGAGATTGTGGCGTCGTTGTGGAAAAAGTTTACAATTTTTTTTTTTTTATTTACTCACTTTTTTATATTTTGTAGAGAAGAGTCTCGCTATGTTGCCCAAGCTGGTCTTGAACTCCTGGCCTCAGGTGATCCTCCCACCTCAGCCTCCCAAAGTGCTGGGATTACAGGCATGAACTACCGTGCATGACCTTACAGTATTTTCTTTGGGATCATATATAAAGATTGCATTGGACATAGCCTGAGGGTAAATTTTAGATTCTGTATGTTACATATACATTTTAAGCACAATATCCTAGTCATCATCCACAGCTAATTTTTTGGAATCTTATTCTGTATTGGTCACGCACCCCTTGAAATAGGTAATTTATCTTTGCTTATCAAATAATGAAATAGGCTCCAGAGGTTAAGTAACTTTACTCCTGGTCCCTCACCTCTTGACTGGGGAACTGAAGGGGGTTAGGGGGGATGGTTTCAGGATGATTCAAGCATATAACATATACTGTGCACTTTATTTCTATCATTATTGCATTGTAATATAATGAAATAATTAGACAACTTACCGTTTTAAAAAGAGGCGCAGATGGAAGTGGTAAATAAAATAATGGGCAGACCATGCATGGACTAAAATAAGTGTTGGAATCTAACTAAAGCCTAACACCAGATGCAGCTGTGCAATGAAGATACATCAATTCACTTGCCACTCACTGATAGGGTTTTGATAAGGGTCTACAAGCAATTGATTTATTATGGTCTCTGTGCAGTCACACCTCACTGCTAATGTTTGTCTGTAATTGCTGCTGCTCCACAACACTATCAGCTCCACCTTAGGTCATCAGACATTAGATTCTCATAAGGAGTGCACAACCTAGATCCCATGCACAGTTCATCGTGGGGTTTACTGCTCCTATGAAAATCTAATGCCACCAATGATCTGACAGAAAATGGAGCTTAGGTGGTAATGTGAACAATGGGGAGCGCCTGGAAATACAGATGGAGCTTATGAAACTTCAGGGAGTGGCTGTAAATACAGATGAAGCTTCTCTCCAGCTGCTCACCTCCTGCTGTGTTCCCTGGTTCCTAACAGGGTTGGGGACCCAATTCTAAACCATTCCTTTGCTGCTTCTTGTGTATGAGTAACACTTGCTGATTAGTAAAATGCACATGCAGAAAATACTGATTGTACACAGTTCTATTTAAAAATTGAGGCTGTATTTTCCATCTGTTCAGATCAGTAAAAGGGATGGGAGAAATACTCATAGGTTGTAATGAGGCGTGTTACTGTTATTTTTCAGTAATAAGTTTTGGTTTTGGTAAATGGAAGTCTGGAACTTATTCTCTTTTATTATCTGATGAACAGATTTGTGGTATACTGTTAAAAATGTGGGAATTTGGAATAATATCTGTTCCTTGTCTGTCTGCATTATGCTCTTGGACGATTCAAGTATCCTTTCTAAGTCTTTTTCTCCAACTTCTTTTATCATGTTTCTTAAAAAAAATATTCAGAGCCGGGCTCGGTGGCTCAGCCTGTAATCCCGCGCCTTTGGGAGGCTGAGGTGAGTGGATTGCCTGAGCCCGCGGGTTCGAGACCCGCCTGGGCAGCGAGACCTCATCTCTACAATAAATCAAAAAATCAGCCGGGCATGGTAATGCATGCCTGTAATTCCGGCTACTTGGAAGGCTGAGGCGGAAGGATCGCCGGAGCCCAGCAGGCCGAGGCTGCGGAGGCTGGGAGCAGCCACTGCACTCCAGTCTGGGCGACAGAGTGAGACTCCAACTCAAAAAAAAAAAAAAAAATTCAGTAGCTCTTTGTTGCTAGCACGTAAGGTATCTTTCTCCTTAATATTGAACTCAGACCTCCTTTTGGCTCTAAATACGTTCATAGAACAATTATTTAGAGCCAAGGGCACTGGCAAGTGAACCATGCATTATATAGGTAGTCTCTACCCTCAAAGAGTTTGCAAGGTGCATAATATTTAATAATAGCTGCCATTTTTAAGCCCCTTTTAATTTATGTCATACTTTGCTAAACTTTTTACATATATTATTTCAATCCTACAATTTAGATTCTATCTGCCTTTTATAGACGAAAAAATTAAGCTCAAAGAATTTTAAGTTACAAAGGTGGTAGGTTTGCAAGCTGCAGTTTTAACTTAGGCCATTCCATGTTCTTTATAGTACACCTAGCCGTCTCCTTATCTTCTAGTTGGACATGAACCATTTCACTTACGTAAAGATCCTGATATTATCGAGAGACATCCTCTTCCTCTAAACCAATTAATTGCAGCCTCTCCTTCACTTACTTTTCTCTGTATGAAGAAACAGACTGGTTTATTACTCTCCAGAATGTGATTTGTACAGTATATATGCTTTATGATTTTTAAAATTCTGTTTTCATTCTGAATTCCTTGTATCCTCACATGGCACAACTCAGAACTTAGTGATGAAACCTATCCTGATCTTCTTGGCTTAGACTCTTCCTGTGAGCTTTCATTGCCCTTATTGTGGAGTCTACTACTATATTACTATATATTGTCAATTGTCATGCAGAATATAAACAGTTTGAATGCAAAGTCTATTTGACTCTTGATGAGTTAATCTTCCACCCAATACTTCTTGCACAAAATAAGGTTTTAATAAAGATTTGTTGATTGATGAAACATTGGAGTACAGCACAACTCAATGTGTATGATTTGCTTTTGTCTGCTGGGTGAAGACATATGCATTAAGTAGGTCAAGATAATGATGGTGACAATTGATGCAACCACCAGCAATTTACACCTGCCTTTTTATTTTAATTTGTTTTGTTTTAGAAAATCTTATATATCTTCAAAAGATACTAAATTGTCATAATTAATTAAATAATATACTTAGTGCTACTGTAATGGGAAAATCTATTATTGAGTTGATTCAGTCATTCAACAATTTTAAAAAAAGTTGGAGCTTGAGAAGACAATTACATATGTAATCAGAATCATGGCTTAAAACATTTCTCTTTTAACACACTGTATTTTGATTTAGATTCTAGAAGAAAATCTCATTGATTCATTAAGCACATATTTATTACCATTTACTATGGGTTAGGCATTATAACAGCTGCTGACACATAGGTATCAACAAAACAGGATTCTTTAATCCTTAGGAATTTTGCATTTTATTGGGTAGAAATCAACAAAAACTGATAAGACCATTGAAGTATATAAATAAAATAATTGGAAGGTGTGATAGCAACTGTGAAACAATATAAATAGAAAGTAAACAAAGGTAAAAGATAAAATCATTGAAAGTTCTATTAAGTGCTATGAAACAATTAAGGAAATAAGTTTGAAAGGAAAATAATGGAAAGGGCTACCTTCCCATATATAGTAGTCACGGAGTAACTCTTTGGGGAAATAATTTGTACTCTTCTGAGATAGAAAAAGAAAGGAGTCAGTCATGGGAAGAAAGAACGCATTCCAACTTTGTGTTGGATATGTTGTCTCCTGACTAAAGAGGATTTATAGAGGAGTTGAAATTTCAGGAACAGTTTTTATTGGAAGAGATTTATCACTGGAGAAACCTGAGGGGAGTCATATTGAGTGGGTAAACTACAAGGTAAGTGGATAATCGCTGGTAACTTGCTGCTCCTCATGGCCTATAAATTACATTCCATCCCTACTGTTTGATCTGGCCTTCAAAGTTTTCCATGAATTGGTTGCAGTCTACTTAGCCAGCTGTATTGTAACCATTATTTGTTTACATTTGTTGTACTTTGCAAAGTTGCCCCAACTGCTGACCAAAATGTATGTTATCATTAAGGAATTAGTAAAGTTAAGCATTGTGCCAGTAATCATTATAAAGACTTAGTTTGAACAAAACTGGATAGATTTTTATTAGCACATTGGATAAATAAGGTATAATAATACGAGCTGACACACACAGTGTTTAGCATAGTACCTACAACCCTTTGTAAACACTATTTTTGCTGCTTTTTTTTGGTTATTGTTACTACACGTTGAATATCTCTTATCTGAAATACTTGGGACCAGAAGTGTTTTGGCTTTCAGTTTTTTTATTTTGTTTTGTTTTCATTTTTTAATATTTGCATTTCACTTACTGGTTGAGCATGCCAGATCTCAAAATCTGAAATCTAAAATGCAGTGACCATTTCTTTTGAGTGTCATATTGGCACTCAATTTTCAGATTTTGGAGCATTTTGGATTTTGGATTTTGGGATTCATCATGTTCAACCTATATTACTACACAGTGTTTATTATTTCTTTTAAAAGTAGAAATTGACTGCAGTTAAGTGTTTAATTTTCAAATACAAATGGTTCTGGACTTACTGTGATTTGACTTAATGATTTTTAGCTTTATAATGGTATAAAAGTGATAGATGTTCAGTATACTTCTTGACTTAAATCCATCATAAATTGAAGCAATTAAAAGTCGAAATCACACTTTCAAATTTTTTTTTGAAATACACTTATTTACTTTCAACTTACAATTGGTTTATTGGGACATAGTACCATCATAAATCAAGACGCCTCTGTATTACTGAAAGCATAAAATGCTTTTCCAGCTGTCAAAATTATCCTTAGTTAATGTGGCTTTGTCCAAGGTTTTTCTAGTTTGTCTGGCAAGCTAATTATTTGTTGTGTGAGTTATGTTTTTGAGGTGTTTGTTTTGTTTTTTGTTTGTTTTCTAAATACTTAATACATTAAATGCTGTTACAAATGCTTGCAAAGGCTATCCAGTGCATTGTGATCTAATTTTTGGTTTTTACCTTTTCTCAGTTGGGAGCTGAAAGTGCTGACAGTATTGGTGCTGTACTAAATAGCAAAGATGAGCAGAGGGAAATTGCTGAAACAAGAGAAACTTGCAGGTCAGTTGAATAAGTTTTTTTAGATAACATGCTAATATTGTGGAAGGATTATTGTTTTGATAAACATAACCCTAGGTATGCAGTGTGTTGTTATGAAAAGCATATGAAATGGCTATGCTTATGGGTCAAACATGTTAGACTGTCAGCAATTATATGTGGTTCCACTGAGAATAATCACAAATATTTGTTACATATTAGCACACACCAAAATGCAACACATAAGATAATATTTATGAGATTAGGTGAATCATTGAACTTCCTGAGCATTTATTTTTCTCATTTGTTTGCTTTCTCGTAAAGTACAGAATTATCAATCAGGTTGTGTGACCTTTCTAAAAGACTTATAAACTAAATAGATAAATCTTTAATCAGAAAAAAATTGCCTTGTTCTGTTTGTTTATAACTTTTCACTTAACATTATTAATAGATGCATTTATACATCTTGTGTATATTTGTATGTGATATTTCTATTTTAATTTCCAGGGCTTCCTATGATACCTCTGCTCCAAATGCAAAACGTAAGTATTTAGATGAAGGAGAGACAGATGAAGACAAAGTGGAAGAATATAAGGCAAGTAGAGAATGTGATAAATTTATGGCCAAGAAAAAACTAAATCCTTGTAATAATAGATTCATACCCAGGAAAACAAATTTGATGGAAAGCTGAATTTTAATTTTAATTTTAAGATGTGCTAAAATAGTTGTTAGTAGCGTATGTTATCAACAATTATGACATTTGTATCAGTGCCCTTATTTTAATGCAAGATTTATATGGATTAAATTAGGTTTAATGTGTGGTAAACACTACGCAGTAGAAGAGTGAGGTTATAAATGTATCAGAAATGTTGGATAATTGGATCAGATTTTGAGAAAGTGAAGCAGTCTTTTTAAGCTGTGTTCCATGTTAGCAATATTAGGTAATACAATTAAAATATATTGAGAACTCATAACCTCGACTGCTATATAGAAATATTTCTGAAAGAGGCTCAAGAAAAACTTAACTTCTGAACTTGTAATTGCAGTATTTAATTGAAAAGAAAGTATTATGGATAAAAAATTTACCACCATTTTTTCAAGTTAATTATATCACTATAACAATAGAGAAGAGAATGCATAGTTTTAATAAATCTCTAGGCAGTTCAGTGATACACCTAATCTCATGAATATTGTCATATGTGTTGCATTATGTGTTAATATGTAACATATTTGTGATTATTTTAAGTGGCACCATATATAATTGCTGATAGTCTAACGTTTTTTATCTATGAGCATAACCATTTCATATGGTTCAATGTAATAGAAATAAAATTACCCCACTGGTGGTAATATCTTTCATGACTCAAGCTAAATTATAACATCTATGGTATTATATATGAGATAAATAATTTTTGGCAGTTCGGTCAACAAAACTATATGATAATGACAGAAAGTTTTCTTTTGCTATGAAAATAATCAACTTGCTGGATTAAAATTCAGCATAAATATTTATTTCCCTATGATGTAATAAATGCGTCAAATTGACATTAAAGTCTCTGCTTTTCCATATTAGGGAAATGAATATTTATTTTATTATTATTTTTGAGTTGGGATCTCACTCTGTCACCCAGCTGGAGTATAGTGGCAAGATCATAGCTCACAATAGCTTCAAACTCCTGGACTTAGGTGGTCCTTCTGCCTCAGCCTCCAGAGTAGCTGGGACTACAGGTACGTGCCACCATGCCTGGCTAATTTTCTTTTTTTTTTTTTTTTTTTTTTTTTTTT
>NW_007253582.1:910219-957337 GCF_000164805.1 Carlito syrichta | reverse complement strand
CCCAGACTGGAGTGCAGTGGCCGCTCCCGGCCACCGCAGCCTCGACCTTCTGGGCTCCGGCGATCCTCCTGCCTCAGCCTTCCAAGTAGCCGGAATTACAGGCGCGTGCTACCACGCCCGGCTGATTTTTTGATTTATTGTAGAGAGGAGGTCTCGCTGCCCAGGCGGGTCTCCAACCTGCGGGCTCAGACAATCTACTCACCTCAGCCTCCCAAAGGCGCGGGATTACAGGCTGAGCCACCGAGCCCGGCATAATTTTTATTTTTATGTATGTTTTTTGTCGAGGCGAGGTCTCATGGTGTGCCTAGGCTGGTCTTGAACTCCCGGACTCAAGCTATCTTCCTGCTTCAGTCTCCCAAAGTGCTGGGATTACAGGCGTGTGCCCAGTCTATGTTGAGTTTTAATCAAGATATGGTAATTAGAATAATAGTTCTTTTACATCAAATATTTACTTAATCTTATATTTTTCAAGGATGAACTAGAAATACAACAAGAGGAAGAGAATTTGCCATATGAAGAAGAGATTTACAAAGATTCTAGTACTTTTCTTAAGGTAAAATAAATAATTTTAATCTTGTAACCTTCACATTTAAGCTCTGGACCTGAAAAGACTTTAGATACCTATTTGTTTTCAAGATTTTTTTCAATAATTGAGGGGTTATTATAAAATAAAGATCAATTAAAATGATTCATGAAATACTCTTTTGTTATTTGGGTATTTAGTTTGCTATAATGGTGTATTAATGTCAGTAGCCACTAAAAAGTAATGCTGTTATTTTACTTATGTTTTCAAATATTACTAATTTTTTAGTCTATCAATCAATTACATTTTGTGTTACTTTATAATAAAAAACAAAGTGCAAAGTTAGTGTATCTTCCATCAGAGTACATACTGTTAATTTCATTTTGACTTTTTCTTTAGGGAACACAGAGCTTAAATCCCCATAATGATTACTGCCAACATTTTGTAGATACTGGACATAGACCTCAAAATTTCATCAGGGATGTAGGTATGTCATATTTGAAATAGGTTATTGCTAAATCTTGATTACATGCATGTAATTTGTCCATTTTGTGGATTATTTCTGACAAAATTATTTTTCCCAGTTTGACTTTCTCTTTCCAATCTAAGTGCTTCCAGTTTACCTTCCTTTTCCATCAAGCAGTGTCACTATTTTTTTCTTCTTCTTTTTTTGGCTCCAGTTTGGTTCTGTGACTATTCCTGTATTTCAGACATTTTTATTGAGAAAATTTATATGCTATACAGTTCACCCATTTAAGGAGTATAAGTCATTTTTTTTTGGTGTATCCACAGGGTTGTGCAACCATTATCACAATTATTTGAGAACATTTCCTTCTCCTGTAAAGACCTGTACCGATTAGCAGGCAGTCCTTTTTCCCTCCCCCTCATCTGTACCCCCCCGCCTTAAACAATCACTAATCTACTTTCTATTCGTTTTCCAGTATTAAACATTTCATATAAATGAAATCATACAGTGTGTGGTCTTTTATCACTGTCTTTTTTCACTTAGCATATTTTCACGGGTCATTGCTGCTGAAGCACGTGGTTGTGCTTCATTTTTTAATTTTTAATTTTATTATTTTTTTTGAGTTGGAGTCTCACTCTGTCTCCCAGACTGGAGTGCAGTGGCCGCTCCCGGCCACCGCAGCCTCGACCTGCTGGGCTCCGGCGATCCTTCAGCCTCAACCTTCCAAGTAGCTGGAACTACAGGCGCGTGCTACCACACCCAGCTAATTTTTTTTTGATTTGTTGGAGAGATGAGGTCTCACCAAGTTGCCCAGGCGGGTCTCGAACCCTTGGGCTCAGGCATTCCACTCACCTCAGCCTCCCAAGGCGCGGGATTACAGGCTGAGCCACCAAGTCCGGTGCTTCATTTTTTTAAAATTGTCAAATAATATTCTTTGCCTATGTATACCACATTTTGCTTATCTATTCATTTGAGTTGTTTACACGTCTTCATTGTTATTAACAATGCTGTTATTAATACTCATGTAAAATTTTTTATGTGGACAAATGTTTTCATTTCTATTTTGTATATACCTAGGAGCACAATTGCTTCATCACATGGTAATCCTATGTTTAACTTTTTGTTTTTGTTTTTGTTTTTTTGAGTTGGAGTCTCACTCTGTCTCCCAGACTGGAGTGCAGTGGCTGCTCCCGAGGACCGCAGCCTCAACCTTCTGGGCTCCAGCGATCTTTCATGCCTAGCTGATTTTTTGATTTATTGTAGAGATGAGGTTTCGCCAGTTGCCCAGGTGGGTCTCTAGCCTGCAGGCTTAGGCAATTCACTCACCTCGGCCTCCCAAAGGCACAGGATTACAGGCTGAGCCACTGAGCCCGGCCTATGTTTAACTTTTTGAGGAACTACCCAACTGTTTTTCCAAGTAGATATAACATTTTTACCAACAATGTATGAATGTTCCAGTTTCTTCACATTCTGAACACTTATTATTATCTGTTATTATAGCCACCCTAGTAGGTATGAGATAGTATTTTGTTGTGATTTTGATGTGCATTTTCTTAATGATTAATGATATTGAGTATCTTTTCATGTGCTTATCAATCATTTAATTATCTACTTTGGAGAAATGTCCAGATACTTTGCATATATTTTAGTTGTTTTATTATCTTTTTTTAATTGAATTATATGAGTTCTTTATATAGTCTCTGTGTATGTGTGTGTGTGTGTGTGTGTGTGTGTGTGTGTGTGTGTGTGTGTGTATAGATTTTGTATATTTGGGGTATAAGTCTCTTATCTGATGAATAATTTGCACATATTTTCTCCCATTTTTGGGCTGTCTTCACTTTCTTGATAGTGTATTTTGTAGCACAAACACTTTAATTTTGATGTAATCAAACTTATTTTTTCTTTTGTTACTTGGAAGCAACATTATTCTTGAGGTAGAAATTAATTTTAATGTTTTTATAAGCAAAATTTAGATGTAGCATAAAAATTTATCCAAATTGTATAAGCAAATTTATTGGATATAAACCTTTCTGCTTTTAAGACACCTTCTTCTCCAAGGCAAAGAATATACTTAGAAAATGATTATAAATTGAGAAAGTTATACCTTCTATCTTGTAGATGATTGAGAGCTGACTCTGCTATCTTGAAACTTGATTATAACCATACTTGTTTTATTTGAAATGTGATCTACAACCACTGGTTGGGGAAGCTTTATAAAATCTTACTCTTTGATGTTAAGGTTATTAATAGTTGTAATTTTGGTTTTCAAATCAATAAGTTTATATAATTTAAATTATGAATATGCTTCCTGTGGCAGGAGGGAGAAATACACATTTGCTTTGCCCTGGATAACTATCCAAAAAATTAAGCAAAAATCTGAATAATCACTAGATTTTATTTTTTAGGAGAAGGATTTTTTTTAAGCTATAATAAAGGGGGAAAGGAAGCACACAAGAAAAGTAATTGTTTTTTATTTTCCTGAGTGGTTAAACTTGATGCCTTAAGCAGATTCTTAATAAATGTGATAACTTAAATAGTTTATTGACTTGAATGGGGCTTTAAAACATTTAGGGTCATTAGGTATAAAATGCATATGTGAATTGCTTAAAAATTACTAGAAATTAAACTCTTTTGGCCAGGCTCGTTGTCTCAGCCTGTAATCCCAGCACTTTGGGAGGCTGAGGTGAGTGGATTGCCTGAGCCCACAGGTTTGAGACTCCACCCGGGCAACTTGGCGAGACCTCGTCTTTACAATAAATCAAAAATTAGCTGGGCGCAGTAGTGCACACCTGTAGTTCCAGCTACTTGGAAGGTACTTGGAAAGCTGAGGTGGAAGGATCGCTGGAGCCTAGCAGGTTGAGGCTGCAGTGGCCGGGAGCGTGTCACTGCACTCCAGTCTGGGCGACAGAGTATGACTCCAACTCAAAAAAAAAAAAAAAGAAAGAAAGAAAGAAGTTAAACTCTTTTTAAAAGAAATGAGATTAAAGTGGTGTGTGTCTTGTTTTCTTGAGAGGGCTTATAATCTTTGAATTACTGATGTTAATCTCAGTCAAGTTGAAATTTAGAATTTACTATTTTTTCTCCTCAGGTTTAGCTGACAGATTTGAAGAATATCCTAAACTGAGGGAGCTCATCAGGCTAAAGGATGAGTTAATAGCCAAATCCAACACGCCTCCTATGTAAGTGTTTTTATTCAACTACTGTCTATTCCCAACTCAGGCTTAAAGTGTCAATTTGTTTAGCCTATAACCTTTCTGTTTTTAATAAAACTCAGTGTCTTCATTAACATATTTTACAACTCTATTTCTTTTCTCTCTCTCTCTTTAAAAAAATTAAATAAATAAAAAAGACTGGGTCTTGTTATGTTACTCAGGATAATCTTGAACTCCTGGACTCAAGTAAGTAACTCACCTTAGCCTCCCAAGTAGCTGGGGTTACAGTTGTGAGCCATCATGTCTGATTCTATTTCTCCTTTATAATAAAATATAGTAGTTTGAAACTCTGGTGCTGAGTACACAGTGAGTTCTTCAATGTTTTTTTTCAGCTTTCCAGATCATTTGTTTAAAGTGCCTCTAAATATTTTTTCTTTATAAAAAATCATTGCTGTTGTATTCTTGATAATTTACTTAAAATGCTTTTAAATGGCTTTTTTCTTAAAAATTAATTTGGTTATTGAAGTAAGTTTAGAAAACTTAGAAGAAGGAGAAGAAGAAAACAATAATTAATTTAACAGTATCTTGAGATATTCGTAATTTGGAATATGGAAAAATGTATAAGATCTTTGAAATTGGAGACTTTTGTCTCATATTTAGCTATAAATATTTTATACTTTTAATAATTTGATAAAATATATCCTGTAAGTTATTAGAAGCACCACGAAAAGTCTCAGTATATGGGGAAGAAGTCTATACTCTAATATTTATCCAATTTAAAAATATTCTTACAGCTGGGCGCCGTGGCACACACCTTTAGTTGAGAGGCTGAGGTAGGAAGATTGCTTGAGCCCAGAAGTACAGGCTATAGTGCTTATGATCTGTTGCGCCTGTGAATAGCCACTGTATCCAGCCTGGGCACATAGCAAAACCTCGTCTCAAAAAAATAAACAAAACCCTTTTGCATTTAAAGTATTTTAGATTTAAAATGCCTTTATGCTGTATGAAAACTTTTCAATAAAGGCTAGAAGTGATTTATCTTAGGTAATGTGAAAAGACTGTTAATATAAACATTTTTATAAACTAATAAAGAACATTATGCAAATATTTAGAAACTGCTTTTTAGAAGGAAGAATTGAAAACTTACAGAAAAATAGTTTTTCTAACCTAACTGAACAATTGAGAAAAAAAGTAATGTTATATTCCTTACAAAATACAGATGACATTGGAAAGGAATTCAGAGAGTCACATCTGAGTGTGGATTTCAGTGTAAAAATGAGAGAAGAATATAGTCTGGCTGTCCACAGGGAATAATATAGTTTTCACTTTGTAGTATAATTCTGTCCATGTACTAAGAAAGAGTAGGTGATTTCATGTCAATACTGAAGAAAGAAGACCTTCCATAGAAACACATGTAGTAATTATCTTATGATTACTTTGTACATAATGTTTAGTGATAGCTAAGAAAATTCTTTCATTACCATCTGTAAGGTAGTTGAAAATTTTTTACGCTTTAATTAAATAGGTACTTACAAGCAGATATAGAAGCCTTTGACATCAGAGAACTAACGCCCAAATTTGATGTGATTCTTCTGGAACCTCCATTAGAAGAATATTACAGAGAGACGGGCATCACTGCTAATGAGAAATGCTGGACTTGGGATGATGTATGATGAGACTTTCTACGTTGTAATGAATTATTTGCTTTCAAATGAATATATGTTGATTTGTTCTGAGACTGGTCTGAAATTAGTGAGTTGTCTCAGTTGATTATTCACAGTCAGTTCAGATCGGACTTCTTGTTCTACTCTTTCCCCCCCTCACTACCTCACTTGACTAGTCTTAAAGCAATTATCTGATCAGAAAGTGAGGTTACAAGTATCATCTCTACTTTTGTAGGGGTTATAAATACATATTTATAGTATATATTGTAGCTGGTGATCCAAGGTAAATTGACAAATATTACATTATTTTTTAGTCTTTTTTTTGTGGCAAAAATTGAGCAGATAGTGAGCAGATGGTGATACAGTATGTAGAAGACTTATAACCCCAGTCTTAGCGTCTTTGGGTATATAGCTAGAAAAGTCTAGAAGCAGACAGAATAGTTGATAACTCATTCTACATTTGATAAGTTTTAGTAAGCATCAAAGTATTAAATATACATATATAACATTTCTACATTTTAAGGAACTTACAGTATAGTAAAGTATGATTTTTAAAAGAGGACATATAATTACATTATAATTTTGTTGGTTCAGTGATGGAGGACTGCATAAAATAATATGAGAACAACAGACCAAGCCTAGGAAGATGGAACATATGAACATAGAGGAGGTGGCGCCTGAAAAATATAAATAGATTAGTTGGAATTGACCAGGTGGCGAAAGATGTGGGACAGGGATTCCAAACAGAAGGAACAGCAAGAACAGAAGGGATAGAGGCAAAAGACAATACTCGGTTTGCCGGCGGGGGTAGGTCTGTATATAGGTTGATGTGTAGGTAGATTGGGGCTATCTTGAGGTGATGTCTTAAGATATTCCGAAGACATTAAGAGGTCTTTGATGAGTTTTAACCAGTTTAACAAAATGGTTTGTTATATGGAGGCTGGACTAGAGGGAAAGAATTCTGGGGGTAAAAAAAGAGCAGTTAGAAGACTCTGATAGTAATCTAGTTTAGAGATAAAAAAACCCTGAATTAGAGTGACAGTAGGAACAGAAATAAGGTGATAAATTTAGTAATGTTTAGGAGCTACATTTGGTAACATTGGATGATTGGGATGAAGGAAAGAGTTAAGGATAATTCAAGGTTTCTATCTTGGGATAAATGGATTGAGTTCTCACCAACTGAAGAAGAATGGATTTAAGAGGAGCAGGAATAGCCGGGTTCGGTGGCTCAGCCTGTAATCCCGCGCCTTTGGGAGGCTGAGGTGAGTGGATTGCCTGAGCCCGCGGGTTCGAGACCTGCCTAGGCAGCGAGACCTCATCTCTACAATAAATCAAAAGATCAGCCGGGCGTGGTAGTGCATGCCTATAATTCCGGTTACTTGGAAGGCTGAGGCAGAAGGATCACCGGAGCCCAGCAGGTCGAGGCTGCAGTGGCCGGGAGCGGCCACTGCACTCCAGTCTGGGTGACAGAGTGAGACTCCAACTCAAAAAAAAAAAAAGAAAAAAAAAAACAAAGGAGCAGGATTAGAGGGATTAGACAATATGAACATGTTGGTTTTTAGATGTATGTGAGACATACAAATAGAAGAGGTAATAGCAATTTAAAACTCAAAAGACAGATCTGGTCTTAAAATGCAGATTTTAGAGGATTAGCATATTACACCCATGAGAATAGATGAGTTTGTCCTGGGATAGAGTCTAAATTAAAATAAAATGTGGATTGACAGTAAAGCCTGGGAAACATGTATATTTAAGGAACTCATATACAAGAAATGTAAAAGAATTAGTCAGAGATGACTAAGGAGAACCAAGAAAGTACGAATGTCATGAGCCAAGGGAATATGGAATTTCAAGGAGAGTGTAATCAGGAGTATCCTGAGCTTCTAGAAGAGAGATGAGGTAAAGAAAGGATGGAATCTGTTAAGACTGACATTTCAAGGATACTACTTGGAATCCTTGCATGTTCCTGAGTTACTATTCTATTTTTTATTTTAAAGGTGTGGGGTACTATTCAGGGTTAGGTATACAAATATTCATTATGCAGGTACCCCTGTTGATGAGGTGTGCCTCCCTCCCCCGGCAGGTTCCCACTACTGCCAATCCCGCCTCCCCCCACCCAGCAGTTTCCCACTACTGCCAATCCTTTTCTTATAGTATTGTGATAATTGTTCAAGGTTCACTTATGAATGAGAATATGTTATACTTAGTTCTTTGTTTCTGTGATAGATCACTCAGTATTATAGACTCTAAGTCCGTTCAGGTTGCTTTATGTCTGCGTAATATTCCATCGTGTATATGTACCACGTTTTTTTATCCAGTCCTCTTTCGATGGGCAGCATGGTTGGTTCCATATTTTTGCTATTGTGAACAATGCTGCAGTAAACACACATGTGCAGGTTTCTTTTTCATAGTGATTTGAGTTCCTCCAGATATATTCCCAGTAGGGGGATTGCAGGGTCATATGGAAGGTTGATTTTTAGATGTTTTAGGAATCCCCAAACTGTTTTCCACAGAGGTTGTATTAGTTTACACTCCCACCAACAGTGTAGAAGTGTTCCCTTTTCCCCACATCTTCTCCAGCATCTCTTGTCTTTTGAGTTATTGATGATGGCCATCCTGATTGGAGTTAGGTGGTATCTCAGTGTAGTTTTAATTTGCATTTCTTTGATGACTAGTGAAACAGCAATTTTTCTGTGTCTGTTAGCTGCTCATATGTCTTCTTTTGAGAAGTGTCTATTCATATATTTTGCTCACTTTGTAATAGGGCTGTTTGTTATTTTCTTTTTGGCACATTTGAGTTCCTTGTAGATCCTAGATGTTAGGCCTTTGTCAGACATATAGTTGGCAAATATTTTTTCCCAGTCTGTATTAATATTCTTTTTTTTTTTTTTTTTTGAGTTGGAGTCTCACTCTGTCGCCCAGACTGGAGTGCAGTGGCCGCTCCTGGCCACTGCAGCCTCGACCTGCTGGGCTCCGGTGATCCTTCTGCCTCAGCCTTCCAAGTAGCTGGAATTACAGGCATGCGCTACCACACCCGGTTGATTTTTTGATTTATTGTAGAGATGAGGTCTCGCTGCCCAGGCGGGTCTCGAACCCACGGGCTCAGACAATCCACTCACCTCAATCTCCCAAAGGCGCGGGATTAAAGGCTGAGCTACTGAGCCTGGCTTACTATTCTTAATAATATTTATTTTTCAAGATTTACCTCTAATTCTTCCTCCTTGAAACTTTCCATTATCTTTAATACCCCTGGTACTTTTGTTTACATTTTTCTGGCTGTTATCACTTTAAACATTTTTTTCCTCTCTCGTGATTATGAGTATAATCTGCTTATAGTTGAAGTATCAGAAAAGTACAGAATATAATATTTCCAAACCCTAAGATTAAAGACTTAATGTTCTTTGTATTTATTGCTGACTTCTTCAGATAGGTTGTACAAATTTATATTTCTTCCAGAGGATTTAAGAATGTGTAGTTCACATAGCCTCATCAAAACCAAGTATTAGTATAAAGAATATCTTTTTCAGTTTAGTCAAAAGAAAACAAAATTTAAATAATCTTATGTCTTAATTAGTGGCGAGGTTGAACTTTGTTTTGTCTAGTCGATCTGGGGGGTTTGGCCAATAAAGGCTTCAATTATATGTGACAAACTAAGAGTTTTCTAAATAAAGGAATTATATTTTACAGCAATTTCTTGATTTCAGTTTAATTTTACTGACCTTCACCTCTGGCAGGCATATTGAAAAGTCTTGTCTGGTTCCAGATCCCTAAGCTATTAGCCTTTATATGATATTATCCTAAACAAAGTGCCAGTAGTTAATGTAGTTAATAAAACATCCATAAGAAAAATGAGTTTCACAAATATTCTTTTTTGGAATTAGAGAGTCAGTAGTGGTCAGTGTATTTTAGCTGAGGACATAGAGCAATTACTTAAAAGACTAACACAGCTTTTAGAATTATAGTGTCAAGAGGAAATCATTTGCTTAATATTCTTCTCTGATGTATGTCATCACTTATCTTTAGCTATACCACATATAAACATGTGTATGTGTATGTGTTTAATTTATTTATTTTTGAGTCATGGTCTCACTCTGTTGCCCAGGCTGTAGTGCACTGGCACAGTCATGGCTTACTGCAGCCTTGAACCCCTGGGCTCAGGCGATCCTGTTACTTCAGCCTCCCAAGTAGCTGGGACTACAGGTGCATACCACCATACCCAGCTAATTTTTAAAAATTATTTTAGAGAAGTGGTCTCACTATGTTGCTCGGAATGGTCTTGAAGTCCTGGCCTCAAGCAATCCTCCCACCTCAGCCTATCAAATTACAGGATTACAGGTGTGAGCCATTGTACCCAGCCTTACATATTATTAATATTCTTATAGTTGGTAAAAAAATTTGTTACTGTAGTGTGAGAATATTAGATGAGGAGAGATTTCACGACTTAAGAAAAGTCAAGTGTAAAGCAATAGGTCTCTATATATGTTGTAATTTATTCCCATTATTCCTGTCAAATAATTTTTTCTACCTACTTAAGTTATAGATAGTATAATGTTAATTTACACTGACCTGCTATTCAAACATAAGTTAAGATTGTCTTAATAAATGAAACTAGTAAATTCTTGTTTAAACCATGATCTCTGCAATTTCTTAACTTTTATAGAAGGCTGAAAGAAAAAGAATGTCACATAAAATGGATGCTTCTGCAGTCATTTATATGAGAATATGGTATTCCCCAAATAGATATTTAATTATTGAAGAACTTTTTTTTTTATGTGACATACTCAATACGTACAAGTTAAACAATTATAGATTATACTTTTTTGGCATTTCAGACTTGAAGTAGACATTATAGGAAAATATGTATATTATTGACAACTGTTCTATAGATGCTGGAAACCATCGTTTTCTCCAAGGTTTATTATATTTTTCCTTTTTATTTCGCCCTTCACTTTGGGCTCATGTAATATCTTTCCATTCTTTTTCTGTAAATGGTAAAATGCTGTAGAATCATTTCAAGCTCCATCTTACAAAACTTCATAATTCTGTAAATATTGTTTCTTATAAGCTCTCACCACATAAAAGCAAGTGTATATATATATATGCATGTGTGTATGTTGTTTGTATGTAAAACAACGAGACAGGCGTGTGCGTGCGGTCGGGAGCCTTGGTCACCGCCTCTGAGCTTGGTGCTCGCTGCATGGGAGGTGTCTGCATTTGAAGGAGAAGCTGCTACCAAGGAAATGACCAAATCTGAGTGTTTGAATTAAAGCATGGAGTAAAGAAAACAACAAACTTCAGCTAGTGCTTTAATCTTACCCGAAATTCTACAAGTGTCTATTTTATAGGCAGTATATGGCAGAATTTTAAGCCAATCTGAGAGTCTCTTTTTCATTAGTATTTCTGATGACAATATATGCTGAGTGTTTGGTGAAATTGAAGGTCTTGACTCAGAAGAAAGAAATCGAGAAGAACCTGTGGCGCATGTGCTTCTGAGCCACCGCGGAAGGCCCTGGCTCTCAGACCTCCCTTTCGGTTAGGATGGGCCTGCGATCCCCTGAATGGAGCCTCCCTCACTGTCGCTGCTTAGCTTCCTGGTGATAAGGTATCTCAGCTTCCCCCACTGCAGCGTGATCCAGTGCGTGAACTGGGTGTACTTCTTCGAGTACGAGCTGATTTGCCAGTTTGCAGACAGGACTTCCTCTTCACGCTGCAAGAGCATTCAAACTGCTCTCACCAGACCCCATTTCTCAGCATCCTAGTGACCTCCCAGCCCTCCGATGTGAAAGCTAAACGGGCCATTAAAGTTAGTTGGGTGAAAAAAGTCCTGATGGGTGTATGAGGTCCTTATGTTTTTTTCTATTAGGCAAACAGGCTAAGAAGGAAGACAAAATGTTAGCACTGTTTTTAGAGGATGAACACCTGCTTTACGGTGACAGCATCCGACAAGATTTTCTAAACACATATAACAAGCTGACCCTGAAAACCATTATGGCATTCTGGTGGGTGACGGAGTTTTGCCCCAATGCCAAGTACATCATGAAGACAGGCTCTGATGTTTTCATCAACACTGGCAATTTAATAAAGTGTCTTTTAAACTTAAACTGTTCAGAGAAGTTTTTCACAAGCAATCTTCTCATCAGTAACTATTCCTGTAGAGGATTTTACCAGAAAACACATATTTCCTAGCAGGAATACCCTACCCTTTCGAGGTGTTCTACACGCCTCCCTGTCCCAACTGCAGCAGGCTGGAGTACGTGATATCTAGGGATTTTGGTGCCAAGGATCTACAAGATAATGGGTCACATGAAGCCCATCAAGTTCGAAGACGTCTTCCTTGGGATCTGAATTTATTGCAGAAGGGCATCCACATTCCAGAAGACACAAACTTTTCTTCTGGATGTCTGTCAGCTCAGGCCTGTGATTACTGCCCAGGACTTTTTTTCCAAGGAGATCATCACTTTCTGGCAGGTCATGCTGAGGAACACCACAGGCCATTATTAACCCCACATTCTCCCAACAGCTGGGGGAAGGGTAGGACATGCTGAGGTTGGTCCCGTGAGAATCCAGGTACAGAGACCTGAAACTCATGATGACCCCGCAGACTGGAGGTGAGAGGATACACCTGGAATTGGTTTTGAGAAAAATGAAATCAGGCACTTCATGAACAATCACATTTAGAGGAATTAAATATCTTGTAAAGGAATTGGAAGGGTTTGCTAATGAAATTAATGGGAGCAAATGATTTGAACATGTCATTCTATAGACTATATATATATATATATATATTTTTTTTTTTTTTGAGTTAGAATCTCACTCTGATGCCCAGGCTGAAATATAGTAGCAAGATCATGGCTCACTGCAGCCTTGACTTCCTGGGCTCAGGTGATCCTTCTACTTCAGTTTCCCAAGTAGCTGGAACTACAGGTGTGTGCCACCACACACAGCTAATTTTCTTGTTTGTAGAGCCAAGGCACATTATGTTGCCCAGGCTGGTCTCGAACTCCTGGGCTGAAGCCGTCCTCCTACCCTGTCTTTCCTAAATGTTACAATTACAGGGATGAGCCACGGTGCCCAGCCTCGACCAGAATTTCTTAAAAGGGTGTTATGGATAAGCTCATTAGTCCATTACAGCAGAGCAATGTGGAGTTTTATTGACCAATACATTCACTTAAGATTTTTGTGTTTACCTTATGTGGATTATAGCTTAAAAAATATACTTCTGTGTCAAAAAAACTTCACTGCAGTTACACTGAACAAAATTGCATCTGTTTTTGGTTACTTAGAAGATAATTCAAGATGTAGTATTTCAGAATTATCAATTACTATTTAATATCACTTCAGATTCTCTGGGTGTCTAAATGTTATGATGGTTTCAGTACTATATAAATAAAATAACAAGTCACTTTTTGCCTTTGGATATTTTTCTTTCTCTTCACTGGTCAGTTTATTATTGATAGTCCCATTCATGGACTTTGTTAAATATTTTACTGTGGTAATATATAGAAGAATTAAAGCAGGAAAATCTGAAAAAATAAAGAACAAAATAGCAGAACAAGTAATTTTAAGGATAAAATTTATGTTCCATTATATTTTCTCATAGAAATTTATATTTAGAGAACACTTAAAGAACACATCTACTGAGAATCGTGATAATTCTTTGTACCTTTGAATTTAGGATGAATGGGAAACAAACATTTTAATGCAATATTATTTTGGTTTCTTTTAGATTATGAAGTTAGAAATTGATGAGATTGCAGCACCTCGATCATTTATTTTTCTCTGGTGTGGTTCCGGGGAGGGATTGGACCTTGGAAGAGTGGTAAGATGGTGTTTTTTAAATTCATAAGAAAAAAATGTAGCACTATGTTGCATAGGAAGTTTGAAGACTAATGTTTTTTGCCTTTCATTTCTTGAATAGTTCTAAAATATTTAGAAGAAAAAAAAGTTCAGAAAAGAATGTAAGAAAAGCAGCACTCTTGAAGTTAGTTAACTAGTACCAGGGATGAATGCAACTCTTTATGTAATTTATTACAACTGCAGGAAAATAATCGTTTGGAGATTTGAAACTCTAAATTACAGCTCAAAAACTAGCTGTTTAATGTCATTTACTGCTTTTTATAAGTAGCTAAAAAGTATTATTCTGAATATCATTGACTCCTGAATTCCAGTTGGAGGTCAGATCAAGTTGGAAAAGTAACAAAATATATGGATCATATACTTTAAATGAATGAATGAAAGTGAGAAAGAATTTCTAGCACCAGAACTTATTTTAAGTTATCTTATTGTATTTCAGAACCCTTTTTTTTTTGATTGGCATCTTTTTCTAAAAGGAAACAATATAATAATGACAGCATTGTGACTAGGTTGCAAGCATCTTTAATTTTGGTCTAAATTCAGCTGCTACCCAACAGTGAGACATTGGGCGAAAAGGTACTCGTGTAGGCCTCAGTTTCCTCACGTGTTATTGGATGATACTTTCCATTTTTATGACATAATATAGTTTTTTTCTTTCTTTTTTTTTGAGTTGAAGTCTCACTCTGTCGCCCAGACTGGAGTGCAGTGGCACGCTCCTGTCCACCGCAGCCTCGACCTGCTGGGCTCCGGCGATCCTTCCGCTCAGCCTTCCAAGAAGCTGGAACTACAGGCACGCGCTACCACGCCGAGCTAATTTTTTGATTTATTGTAGAGATGAGGTCACGCCAGGCGGGTCTCGAACCTGCGGGCTCAGGCAATCCACTCACCTTGGCCTCCCAAAGCGCTGGGATTACAGGCTGAGCCACCGAGCCCGGCCCATAATATACTTCTTACACACAAAACGATCTCATTTAATCATGCTAATTTGAAGAGGTGACCATTTGACAGGTGAAGATTTTAAGTAGGATTATATGAGATAAGATTAAATTGTGCAAAGTCTGAAATTCTACAATTATTGTATATTCTTTATGTAAACAGCAAGTTTGAGGCTGTTGTGTAGCATCATTGCTTCCATCCAAAATAAAACTGTAACTGTATTTTCAAAATGCTGGGTATCTCTTTTTTTTTTTGGTGGTGACTCAAGATACTTTGGAAAAGCAAGCAAGAAATATACTTACATTTTATAGATATATTGGTATACTATTTAGCTTTATTGTCGTACTTTGCTCTTGCCTGTCACTCCCTTCCCCCAAATGAAATTGATTAGGTGGTTTTATCTTATTTGCTTATGCAGCAGTTTATCATATTTTGAAACTCTGAAAGCAAATATTGTAACAAAAATAATTAATGAGAAATATTCATGAGTTTTTGTAAATTAGTGGATCAAGGCATGTGGGATTTAGGCCATTGTATGTTAATGAACACTTAGTGCAAAACAAATATTTAGTGACAGGAACAGATCTTGATTTTTGAGATTTTAAATTAAAAATCTAAGTTTTATTTTGAGGTGTTTCTCACTTTACGTGATATGCATTCCTGAAAAGTATGTATATTTTTATGCTCTACTATATCGTTATATGTACTTGATCATAGTACCAATAGTATTGTACTGCACAATTTCCTTATTTTCCCCTTCTTTACTCCTAAGTTGATTTGGAGTAGGGGCTTATTTCTTATTCGTGTTTTTGTTCCAGGTAGCTAACCAGTACTGTATATGAAAGGCCTGCAAAATGCTTCTCAGAGCAATGGTTTAGCTGGTATTTGTTAAATGTTCATATGTAACAGATTCTAGGACACTAAAGTTCACCTTTCTATTTTCTGGGTTATATAAAGATGGAAGTACAACTTTATGCAATAACAAGATATATATAACAGTATGAAGTCTGTTGTTAATATTATATTATAGAGATAAAGTTTTATAAGATTCTCATTTGAAATCAGAAGATTTTCAACAGTAGCTTTGTCAGAGGATAGAAAATTAAGGTGGCAGGAATCATTATCTTTTGGATTATTTTGTGATTACAGAGGGCTGATTAGTCATATTAAATAACTGGGATATGATGTAATCCTTTCTGTGTATGCATTTTGTATTATGGCTGTATAAAGACTAGCATTTCTTTTTTTTCTATTCTACACTAAAAATTACCATGAGACCTTGAAAATTAGTGTGTCAAACCTCTACAAAAAATTTTTAATGCTGGCAGGTTATTTTAAGTATTGTTTATTTCTTTAAGGATTTCTTTTTAAATATTCTTTTATTCCTAGTGTTTACGAAAGTGGGGTTACAGAAGATGTGAAGATATTTGCTGGATTAAAACCAATAAAAACAATCCTGGGAAGACTAAGACTTTAGATCCAAAGGCTGTCTTTCAGAGAACAAAGGTATTGTTTTTACTATGTTTTTTGTTTTTAATTTTTATTGTTTTCTCTCAAGCTTTCCCAAATCACTGTATAGTGTTTAATTAATTTTGGTGGAAAGGTCCTTTTCTTAGACTTGTAAAGGTAGCGTTGAGTATTATAGGAATACATGCAATTTAATTTTAAAACATCTTATTCAATTTCTGAGTTCACTGTGCTAGAGAGGAGAGTATATATTCCTGTATGTTCTAAACTGCCATATTTCTAAGTTAGATATGGGCTTTTGACACCCTAACACCCAGAGCTTTTCTAATTCTCCAACCTCAGAAAGAAGAGATGGCAGCAAGACTTATAACTGGCCGGCGTAGAGACATATTTCTTTCTATCCTTTTTTTTTTTCCTACACAAGAACTCCTGAGAACTGCTTTATTGACTCCACTTTGCTAGTATCAGGCTTTAGCTATTTTTATTTCTCACTCTGTAGGGAGCCACTGGTGCCACTGATCCAATCTAAGAGGTTCCTTCTTAGATTGGAATCATGCCTATGTAGTGAAATCTGCATAAAATTCCAAAAGGACAGGGGTTGGAGAGGTCTTGGTTTAGTGAACCTGTAGAGTTGCTGGGAGGGTGGTCTGCTTGGAAAAGGCATAGAAGCTCCAATTCCCTTCCCCCGTGCTTTGTACTATGCATTTCTTCCCTCTGGCTGTTTCTGAGTGTATCCTTTTATAATAGGTTATAGCAAATAAAATGCTTTCCCAAATTCCATGAGCCCTTCTAGCAAATGATCTAACTTGATGAGGGGATCATAGGAACCTCCAATTTACAGCTGGTTGGTCAGAAGAAAGCACAAATGACAACCTGGATTTGTGATTGGTATTTGAAATGGGAGCAGTCCTGTGATACTGAGTCCTTGACCTGTGAGTCTGCACTTCAGTAGATGGTGTCAGAATTGACATGATTATAGCATTAATGGAGAAGTGGAGAATTGCTTAGTGTGGGAAAAACCTACACATCCAGTGTTAGAAGGAAAGTGTCCTAAAAATTGATTGAGCGTTGGGAGTGAGAATATAGAAGAATGTTGGTTTTCCCTGTGTACATGTTGGTCTTCCCTCATCAGGGATTCAGAGATTGTTCTTTTGCCCACAGAACTGTATTCCAGAGATTCAGAGAAATGGAGATTGTTTTGGAATTGAGGACATCAGAATATAAAATGTTTTGCAATATGACTGTTAATGAAAAGAAATGAACTGATCTACTTTTGTTATTTAGGAACACTGCCTCATGGGGATCAAAGGAACTGTGAAGCGTAGCACAGATGGGGACTTCATTCATGCTAATGTTGACATTGACTTAATTATCACAGAAGAACCTGAAATTGGCAATATAGAAAAACCTGTAGAAATTTTTCATATAATTGAGCATTTTTGCCTTGGTAGAAGACGCCTTCATCTATTTGGAAGAGATAGTACAATTCGACCAGGTAGGATATCAGTTTAAAAAAACAAACAAACAAAAAACACAACTTTATGGTTTTTTGGACTATTGATGTCAAGAAATAGGACAGAATACTGAAATAGGACAGAGTATTGTGTAAAATAAAGTTCTTATGTATTTGGTTCCTCTTATTGTACTTTATTTAAATATGAAGTTTTTGGTTCACAGCAAAATTGAGAGGATGGGACAGCGATTCCCATATATGCATATCCTCCACTGTTACTAGCATTCCCCACCATAATGGTCTGTTTGTTACAATTTATAGACCTGCATTGACACATCATAATCACCCAGTCTATAGTTAACATTAGGGTTCACTCTTGATGTACATTCTATGACACGTATCCACTGTGATAGTGTCATACTCAGTTTCACTGCCCTAAACATCCTCTGTACCACGCTTGTTGATCTCTGCCCATAGCCCCTGCCGACCACTGATCTTGTCATGGTCTCCATAATTTTCTAGAATGTCATATAGTTGGAATCATATAGTATGTAGCTTTTTCAGGTTGAAAAAAATGAAAAAGCTGCTTTCATTTTTACATTTAAGGTTCCCCCATGTATTTTTATGGCTTGATCAGTCATTTCTTTTTATTACTGAATAATATTTCATTGTCTGGATGTACCACAATTTATTTATTCATTTACCTACTGAAGGACATCTGCTTCTAAGTTTTAGCAGTTATAAATAAAGCTGCTATAAATATCTGTGTACAGTTTTTTGTGTAGATGTAAGTTTTCAGCTCCTTTGAGTAAATAGTAAGAAGTACGATTGCCAGATAGTATGGTAAGAGTATGTTTAATTTTGTAAGAAACTACCAAACTGCTTTCTGAAGTGCTTGTACCATTTTGCATTTCCACTTCCAATGAGAGTTTCTGTTATTACACATCCTCATCAGCATTTGGTGTTGTCAGTGCTCTGGATTTTGGCAATTTTAATATGTGTAGTGTGATATCCCATTGTTGTTTTGTCTTTGTCTGATGACATATGATGTGAGACATCTTTTCTTTTTTTTTTTTGAGTTGGAGTCTCACTCTGTCACCCAGACTGGAGTGCAGTGGCCGCTCCCGGCCACCGCAGCCTCGAGCTGCTGGGCTCTGGCGATCCTTCCGCCTCAGTCTTCTAAGAGGCTGGAACTACAGGCGCGTGCTACCACACCCGACTAATTTTTGATTTATTGTAGAGATGAGGTCTCACCAAGTTGCCCAGGCAGGTCTCGAACCTGCGGGCTCAGGCAGTCCACTCACCTCAGTCTCCCAAGGTGTGGATTACAGGCTGAGCCACTGAGCCCTGGCAGGGACATCTTTTCTTATGCTGATTTGCTATATGTATGTCTTCTTTCATGAGGTGTCTGTTAAGATCTTTGGCCCCTTTTAAATTTTTATTGACCTGTTTGTTTTCTTATTGTTGAGGTTTAAGAGTTCTTTGTATATTTTGGATAATGGTCCTTTATCAGTTTTATTTTTGCAAGTATTTTCTCCCAGTCTGTGACTGTCTTCTCCTTCTCCTGATGCATGTTTATTTTTAATGAACTTCTGCTTCTTCCTACTTTCTTTGGATTTACTTGCTATCTTTCTATCTGAAGTGTGTACAGAATATTAATATTCAACTTTTTTTTGTATTGTGGTATTGTATTTAGAGCTCTAAATTTCTCAAAGCATAGCTTTGTTGCATTCCAAAAGTTTGACATGTATTTTATCATCGTTTATTTGAATTTTTTTTTAAATTTTCATTATGCTTAAATAGTTAATCTATTGGTTATTCAGTATTGTATTGCTTGAGTTTTTAAATTGATTTTGGACTAATACTGTTGTAAAATAACATATAAGATCTCACTTCTATGTAATTTATTGAAATTTGCTTCATGACTCAGTTTTTAAAAATAGTTCAAGTCCAATTGAAAGAAAATATATACTGTTTTTCTTTGGTTATAGTATTTTTTAATTGTGTGCTATTTAGATGATCATCCAGATCTTTACTGATATTTTTAAACTACTTGTTCTGTGATAAAGGTCTGTTGAAATTTATTGTGGTTATAGATTTGTGGTTTTCTTTGTTTAGTTATCAGTTTTTTATTTATATCTATTTGAGTCTTTGTTGTTCTGCACATAGAAAAGGTAGAATTTTTATGCCTTCCTGGTAGATTGGTCCTCATAATATTATGAAATGTCCTTCTTAACCAAGTATTATTGCCTTAAATTCCACCTCATCTGGTATCTTGATAGCAATTCCAGCTCTCTTACATTTGTGTTTACACGGCATATTCTTTCCATCCTTTCACTTTCAATTTTTCAATCCTTACATTTAAGGTGTATCTCTTATGAATAAACAAATGGTTACTTTTTCATCAAGTTTACCTTTGTCTGTTAATTGGACTGTTCAGTCAAACTATAATGTAATTCCTGATATATTTGAGCATATATATATAAGGTACCAATATAAAGTTTACTCTTTGCTTTATATTGGTACTACGTGTTCTGTGTTCCTTTTTCTCTTATTTAGATATATTAGTTATGTCTTTATTATTCCGTTTTTCCTTTTCATTAACCTGTTAGGCTTTTTTACTGTTCTTTTATTGAGTATCTTGGAGATTGAAACATGATTATTAAATTCTAAATTAAAATAGTATATTGCTTTTTAAAGAGTGAGAATGCTGTAGTTTAATCTTTATAGTTTCCTTCATTTTTTCAAGCCAGTCTTTCCTTAATATGCATATAACTCATGCCTATGTTGTTTTTTACATTCTATATATATATAAGATTTTATATATATATATATATATAAAATGAACTTGGAGTTGTTTAGACTTCCTCTACTAATATACATGAACATGAGCATCTTGTTTGGAAGTTCTATGGATGACCTTACTTTCTTATCAAAGTATAAAACAATTTTTGGAGGGGGGACAGCAGAGCTTGTGGCAAGCAAATATTTTCTCTTCACCGGCTTAAGCGAAAATAACGTTACTAGATATTCAACTGAAGGAGTATACCTTTTCAGAGAGTTTTTTGGTTTTTGTTTTGTTTTGAATTGGAGTTTCACTCTCTCACCCAGGCTGGAGTGCAGTAGCACGCTCACGGCCACTGCAGTCTTGACCTGCTGGTCTCAGGTGATACTTCCGCCTCAGCTTTCCAGGTAACTGGAACTAAAGGTGTGTGCCACCAAGCCCAGCTAATTTTTTGATTTATTGTAGTAATGAGGTCTCACCATGTTGTACAGGTTAGTCTCGAACCTGTGGGCTCAGGCCATCTTCTAGCCTCTGCCTCCCAAAGTGCTGGGATTACAGGTTTGAGCCACTACGCTGGGCTTTTCAGAGTTTTAAGTGTCCATATATATTGAATATCAAGACTGCTCTAGTGTTTTAGTAAATAAAGAACAGACTTTTCCCACTGTTAACTTGTCCTGTTCAAATATAACGCCTGCGAAAAGTCTCCAGTGGCAGCTGCTGTTTTAAGGAAGCAAAAAATTTAAGAAAAAACAAAACTATTTGAAGAGTAGAAGCAAACATCAGATAAGGACCATTTAATAATCAAAAAGTTAATGTAACAACATTTGGAAAGTTTTGAAGGAGACAAAAGAGTGAATCTTAAATCGCTCATAATTATTTTAATTTTTTACATAATACTTTTTCTGTACCTGTAATTGTAGTCATTTTTTTATGTAATTGTAGTCATTATTTTGTATTTTCCCTTAGTATTACATCAGATATTTTCTATATCTTAAATAACTATAATCATTTTAATGCCTTATTGCATTGTTTTTTTTTTTGAGTTGGAGTCTCACTTGGTCACCCAGACTGGAGTGCAGTGGCCGCTCCCGGCCACCGCAACCTCGCCTGCTGGACCCCGGCGATCCTTCTGCCTCAGCCTTCCGAGTGGCCGGAATTACAGGCGTGCGCTACCACGCACGGCTGATTTTTTTGATTTTATTGTAGAGATGAGGTCTCGCTGCCCAAGCGGGTCTCGAACCCTCAGGCTTAGGCAATCCACTCATCTCAGCCTCCCAAAGGCGCAGGATTACAGTCTGAGCCACCGGGCCGGCTTGTTGCATTGTTTTAATGATCACTATTAAGATTTTTTAAAAGATAGGAGAACCTACATGGTAAAGAGTGAATAATTGTTCATGTAGTTATAGACTTGAACATAAGAAGCAGCTAAAATTCATCTTTTTATACCAATTTTTATTTATAATTATAATTTAATTATCAGTGGTGGTTTTTATCTGCTTTGCTATGGCTCTTTTTTTTTTTGAGTTGGAGTCTCACTCGGTCACCCAGACTGGAGTGCAGTGGCCGCTCCCGGCCACCGCAGCCTCGGCCTGCTGGGCTCCAGCCATCCTTCTGCCTCAGCCTTCCGAGTAGCCGGAATTACAGGCGCCCGCTACCACGCCCAGCTGATTTTTTAATTTATTGTAGAGATGAGGTCTCGCTGCCCAGGCGGGTCTCAAACCCGTGGGCTCAGGCAATCCACTCACCTCAGCCTCCCAAAGGCGCAGGATCATAGGCTGAGCCACCGAGCCCGGCGCTATGGCTCTTTACCCACTTTAGATTATACATTATAGCTTTCATACAAGATGTCATCTGTCTGTATCTGTACCAGTTACAATCTTAGGTGTTCAGATTTCATTTTTACTTGTAAATTACCATCTGATTCTTTGCTCTTGTCTATTCTGGCAGAAATTTTTTTTAGTATTAGCTACAGTAAAACATAATTAGGAAGAAAAATTTGCTTTGTGAAAGTATAGATGTTTGGGAGTTAACCACATAAATAATAGTAGGGGCAGTTGAGAGTCTGCTCATGAGATCTTAATTTACTGGGGTCGAGTCCTCAAATATATTTCCTCTGCAGGGAGATAGTCTAAGGTAGTTCACATATACCTTGGGAATGCTATTTTCTACTGCCTTAAAATAAAGGTTTAAAGATAGCTATGTAAGTCAAATATATTCTGAAGCCCAGGCTAGTTTAAACTTACTCTGATGTTATTAATACATTAAGAACCTGCAGTAAAAACAATGTTGCAGTGAAGAATTTGAGGGAGAAAGGGTTTCTTTGGGCTTCTATAACCAGTTTGCTTTACAGAGATTTGCATGTTTTATTTTTGAGAGGCAGTATGGCCTGGGAGAAGCAGTATTAGTTATGTTTATTTATGTCTTAACATTTTCTGGTTCCTATTCCTTGTTTGTGGCATGTTCCATCCTAGTTTGTGGTGATGTGCTTCACACAATACAGCACAATACCACAAACATGCCAAAATCAAACAAGAAGGGAGCAAGTACAAATCTCTTAGATTCAGGAGTCAGTGAGATCCCATAGGTATGAAATGTGCTAATTGGTCTTGTGTGTCTTCTCTATTTATCATGGTGTCTACTAGTATAATTTGCCTTTTATTATTATTTTTCTTCAAATATTACAAGTCTGTTGTATTTGTGCAGTGTTAGACAATGAAGATTTTTAAAACAGCGAACAAAATATTGTACAAAAATGACTACTACATTTTAAAATGTGACGCTAGTAAAAATTTTTTATTGTGTAGCATTTTATGATGCATCTACTACTCTAAGAAATAACCTTGAGGGTAGTGAGGTGGAGATATTGTAAACCTAATTTTACAGATAAAGAACCTATAAGTAGGAAGGTTATGTATAATTTATTAAATTTGAGCCCAAACTCAGTGTATAGTATTTTTTCTCTAAGCACTATTCTCACAAAAGGTAGATGACAGATGAGGGCACTGAGAAGGATATATTACAGGAGTTACAGGCTAGGAGGAGAAACAAGATACAAACATATGAAATCTTTAAAATATGACCACATTCTGTAGAGATCCCTCACTATTGGGTGAGTGATGGGGACATCTTTAAGAATGTACTAGGGATTTGAACTAGCCTCTGAAGGATCAATAAGAGAAGAAGGAATTGCAAATAAAAGGATAATATTTTTTTCCTCTATTTCAGGCTGGCTCACAGTTGGACCAACACTTACAAATAGCAACTATAATGCAGAAACATATGCATCCTATTTCAGCACCCCTAATTCCTACTTGACTGGATGTACAGAAGAAATTGAAAGACTTCGACCAAAATCACCTCCTCCCAAATCTAAATCTGACCGGGGAGGTGGAGCTCCCAGGGGTGGAGGAAGAGGTGGAACTTCTGCTGGCCGTGGTCGGGAAAGAAATCGATCGAACTTCCGAGGAGAAAGAGGTGGCTTTAGAGGGGGTCGTGGAGGAGCACACAGAGGTGGCTTTCCACCTCGATAATTTTGAAGACATTGATCCTGTTAATGCACCTCTCACCTTCTTTATTGTAGTTGAATTTCAAGTGGGAGACTTATTTTAGAACTCAGTTCCCACTTGCACTTTGCTTTAGTTTCCTTGAGCATCAGGAATGTCTTAGCCAACCTCCCTTGCAGTTGTCACATACACTGTCTGGTTTTCAGGATGAATGAGGGATTCTGTCTTTTGTCACATGCATGAACAGAACGGAACAACTCAAATAGCTTCACCTTCAGAGACTGAATTTATTCTGGTAGACTCCAACTAACTACAAAAGATTTTGCTTTTTAGAAGTAGGTGAGCAGTGAAGGAGATCCAGTCTGTGGTGTCATGTTAGTGCTGACGGGATCTGGTAAAGTGCATCCTGTACTGCTTCTGTAGCAAACTGGGAGCTGTTGGGAGCCATGACAGAACAGTTGGGACAGATGGTGAGCTTCTGTCAGACTTTTAACGTTTTCTTAATGAAACAATAAAAACAGACTTCAGCGTTTTTCTCCCTTCTTTTTAAAATCTTAAATAAACTCATATATAAGTTGAGGACTAAAGAAATTAGGAGACTTTGACCAAAATCACCTCCTCCCAAATCTAAATTTGATAGGGGTGGTGGAGCTCCCAGGGGTGGATGAAAGAAGAAAAGAATTTAAAAAGCTGTTTGTCATAATCTCAATTTTGTATCTACTATGACTCCTATGCATGCTTCCTAAGAAGCAAACAAGAACAAAACCCAAGTGTTACAACTCTGGTGTGGACTTGAACTTGGATTGACCTTCAAAGTAGTTTCATATTCCTCAGCAAAATAAAAGTAACCGAGACAACAACAGAGGTACCTAGTTATCAGGTGCTTGATTTTAACATTTCAGGGAATACAATTCTTGGTGATGAGGATGACATATATCTTTAAACTTGATGTGGAGAAAATTTAATGAAAAACTAATTACAGAAAACCCTCAACTTAAAAATACAGCTTGGAAAGTGGAACTGCAGTTGCCTTTTATTAAAACCATATGGTGTGGTGTTTGTTTCTAAGAGGCTGGTTGTGCACAAGTTAGTTGTAGAACACTTTATGTTGTAGTGTCCCTTTCTATACTGTAATTTATGTTTTAAGTGAATTTGATGAATGAAATTATACCATGATTGTTCTTGATGAGTACTTTTTAAATTTTGTTATGACTTTTATAATGAACCTTTAAACCTTTGAAATTTGACAGTCTCTTTTCTATAAATGGAATTACTGTTGTTATCAAATGAAAAAGGATTGACCAAAAATCAAACTCTTCTTTTGGTCGAGACACTTAAGTAACCATTAGGTCATATTACAGCCACTGAAGACTCTTTTTGAAGATAGAGACTGAATAATAGAAATAGGGTTGAGATTCTTAAAAACCTGATGACTATAACTTGCTTATCCTGTTAGTACTTTTAAACACAGATAACATTTGATTAATACCTTTTTTTTTTTTTGAGTTGGAGTCTCACTCTGTCGCCCAGACTAGAGTGCAGTGGCCGCTCCTGGCCACTGCAGCCTCGAACTGCTGGGCTCCCGTGATCCTTCCGCCTCAGCCTTCAAAGTAGCTGGAACTACAGGCGCGTACTACCACATTCGGCTAATTTTTTGATTTATTGTAGAGATGAGGTCTCACCAAGTTGCCCAGGCAGGTCTCGAACCCGCGGGCTCAGGCAACCCACTCACCTCAACTTCCCAAGGCGCGGGATTACAGGCTGAGCCACCGAGCCCAGATAATACCTTTTCTTAATGTAGATATTATGTATCATAGTTGATTAGCATTTTTGCTGAGATGGTAGTATGTTTTCTACTTCAGTAATTAAAAATGACCTAGAATTAGAGCTGTGTATATCAGAGTTGATCTGGGAATGAAGTCAGAATTGAAAGTCCAGTTTCCCACTGGTGGGTCCTTAGAAATGTCAGCTAAGGAGTGAGTGACCCTGTTCTATACACAGGCTTCCTATTATGTTCCACACCCTGGACCTACCCAAGGGGTGTGACATTCCTGGTGCTCACATGACCTAGGTGCTTGTGAGATCTGCATCTTAATGTCATCTTATAAAGAAATAGGAACGGTATCTTTGTAGATTGAAAGTTAAGGAGAGCCACAGCCTACCATATTTAGAAAAGAATAAATAAGAACAGGTGGTAGAAAAAGAAAGACAAGACCTAAAATTTATCCCTTTGACAAAGACTCTGACCTTTTTATAAAAGAGTACAGAGTTCACTCACTAGTTTCGCTGCCTTTTACTTTTAGTAAAGGTTGAGGTGTTGTTTTTACAGTAGAATATTCACTGACGAAAAGGTTCCAACAAAAGTTCTGACCTCTTCTGACTCTTGATCCTCTTTATACTTATGTGTCTTACACTTTCACAAAATTATGTAGAAATATATTTTCAGTTGCTTTTCATTTACTAATTCCTGATTGGGGATAGAAGCTAGTAACTAAAATAATCCTACATTTTTTTCAGTTTAAAAGGTCTAAGATCAGCATGCCTGAATTTGTACAGAATTAAATTAGAGGTATTCCAAGTCAACTGTTGATGTTTATATCCACTGGGAGCCACTATTCTTGTGACTTTCCTCCTTTCAGAGAATGGGGATGAGGAGGCCCAAAGTGCTGCTTTAGTAGGATACTTTTCACTGTGAAGACAGGGCAGGTAATTGATGATGTCAGTTAGAACATATTTATGGTGAAGAACAGCATACCCAAACACAACTGAACCAGATTAGACCAAGGTATTGTGACAATGACAGGCAGAGTATAGAATGGTCTCCATGAAACCATGCAGTGTGAGAGATCAAGGTGTCAAACTGGGAAGGAGACACAGGCATGGAGGCATTCAGGTCACAGGTCCAGAGTTGGGAGGGATCAGTCCCACAGCAGAACTGCTTTGTAAACAGCAGAGCTGCCTGACGCCTTTAGCTCATGTCTCCCTTATTCGAGAGCCAGGTCAGTGTTAGGCTATAGTTTCCTTGATGTTAATAGGGTATCATAGAGGATACTTGGGAGCTACAGGGTGTATCAGTGTGTCACAGCTGTTCTAGGAGTTACTCATTCTCATGTGTTTAACATACTTTCCACCCATCTTAATTGCTAAATTACATCTTTAAGTTAGTTAGTTATGGCAGCTTATTTTAAAACGTGTACTGTTTTCATCCTGAATTTAAAACATAAGATTTAGTCTTTGAAGTGTTTGAGATTTTACTAGTTTGTTTAACATAATCCTTATTAACTTGACAAAATGAAAGCCCCATTGGGATTTATTCTAAATAGTAGTCTTTGATCTGTAAGTGTCTCATATCATTGTGATCTATAAAAACATAAACCTTTGCTTTAAGAAAGGTCTTTCTTAGAATAGTCCTGTAATCTTGGAGCTCATATAGGACATTGCATTATCCCTTCTTTGATGTTTGGTAATAGGGATTGAACTTGAGCTAGTGTTTCTAGTATGTGCACCCAGATTTCAAGCCACAAATCTAGGACTTCTCAGAAGGTTAGAACGTTTAGCCAGTAAACTGACGCCACTGAAGGCTTCATTTCTGGAAATACAATATTGCCCCTGCTTTCTAGACCTCCATCATTTACTCAAGTATAAACATCACTAGCTACAATCGGAGAAAAAAAACTAGCTAATTTAATCTAGATAATTTGGACATCCTTTTCCAGTAAACCCTTTCTCCAGTATTGGACAAAATATTAAAATGGTCAGATTGAGTATGTGTTGTAGTTTATGCCTCTAACTGGAGGTGCTAATAAACAGTGGAGATCAGGTAAGGTCAGTCTTTCCAAAAATACTAAATAATTGAGAATCTAGAAACCAACAATGTAAAAAGCACATGGGAACCAAGTATGTAATATAAACCAGTGAAGCAGGCCAGGGGTTTATTTTTTAATGGAGTAATTGTCTTCTTTAGGCATGCTGTTGGCATGGAAATACTGATTTTCACTCATTTACTTTCTCCCATTTATCTTACCTGTGCTGTTTTCCCACTTTGGTGAGTTTTCTCCACTCCCTTCTCTAGGAAAAGCAGAGCAGCATGGCGTGCCTCAATCAATAGCCACAGACTTGTGGTCTCGGGCCATGGAGAGAGGGGTGGAGACTGGAGACCTCATGCTCTGGGTAAGGTGGACATCACATATCAGCTCCAGCTGATCTCACCAGAGGGAAAGATGATAAGTCTGAGATGTTCGTGGGAAACCTCCCTAAATTTTAATTTTGACAATTAAAATAGTTTGTACCCTTCTTATATTTTCCTTCCATGGAACTATAATGTCTTAAAATTAATTTGGCTAGCTAAAAATCGTATGCATATTTTAAATTCTGGTCTCTACCATGTGAACACAATTTACTAAAAGAAGAGGGAAAAAATTTACTTGCTTGGAACAGGAAGTCATCACCTTTTGAAAGTATCTTAAGTAATTGACTTACATGGGAACACAGTAAGATTGAAAACATGGACTAATATTTCCAAGTTGTATTCAGTGATGTGACTGCAAGCCATTCATCTGTCCAATGGGAGAAGATGTAGAGAGCTAGGCTTGAGTTGTCACAAAATATACCTTTCAGAGAATCCTACACGTGTACACATTTTTAGTTTATAATCGTTAATAGCACAAAAGAATGACTACATCATTATCTTACCTTTTATGTGGGTTTATTTTCTGTCTTCATGAAAGCAAAGGACAAAAGGTCAAAACACAATTTTGTGCAGATATATCCAGTTTAGTAGTTTATGCTGGCTTAATGGTCAAGGTAATTGCTTAAATGTCTGTCACTTTACAGGTTTATGCATTTCAAGACAGCTTTAATGCTTTAATTTTTTAAAAGAAGCTTTTGATGTAATAATATTGCCCACAATTCAGGTACACTACACAGATAGATAGATTATTTGGTCTTGTCCAAGAAGCTAGGCATATAGCATGGTACACAGACACTCAAGATTATATGAAACTTCCTTTTCTGCTATTAAACTTTATTAAAAACACGAACTTCCGGTTTAAGATGGCGACAGGACAAACTGAATTGTGACGATCTCCACAAAAGGTGACTCCTGAAGACAATTCCATGTGCCCCCACAGCTGCTGCCAACACAGGGGGTAGCTGCAGCCACCCCCACACAGCAAACAGCCTTCGTTGCACTATGGCCTCTGCTGTTTGCTACCACTTGCTGAAAAACTGCTCTCAGTTTTCGACTCCAGCCCAGGGGAATTCCCGGCTCCCTCCTCCATCCCCAGCCGCCGAATTCCCAGTGCCTGACGTCAGACACACACCACCACAGCCCATCATAGTGGATCATTCACAGACAGGACAAGTGGAGAGAAAGGATGAGTGGAGAGAAAGGATCGGTGAAAGAACTGCCCACCGCAGCCATTTTCCAGGCAGAGATTTGCATTGCCCCGCCCATCTATGAGCAGCCTCCACCTTGGTTTCTAAGGTAACCTTGCCAAACAGGAGACAAAAGGCCCTCCCCTACGCTGAATCAGACACAGGCAACTCAGTCCTGTGGCAGACCTCAGGCAGCAAGCCAAGGGAACCAACCCAACCTATGTAAATCTATCTGCCTGCAAAGGGGAGAGGCTAGAGATCAGAGCTGAAGAGACTTTAGATACTCAGGAAAGACTCCAGAGCTAGTCTGGTTTCTTATTTTGATTTTTGATTTTATTGTTTTGACTGTTTGTTTTGCTCACTTTTGTTTACTTTTTTGAGTTAACTACTTGTTTGTTTTGAGGAAAGCACATCAAAACGCATGATTTTATTGGACTCTCTTTGTGTGATTACCAGTATGCTTTAGGGAACTTTGTTTGGTTTTTTCTCTTTTCTGGCCTTGTGTCTCTTTTCATTCGTTAGTTGGTATGTATGTCTGTTTTCCCTCTTACTCTTCTCTCTCTCCAACTTCCTCTTGATCCCCCCTTCTTCCATTATTTTCCTTTTTCTTACCTCCTTTTGTTCCAGGGAGCAAACCTAAACCCTACTGCCTAGACAGATTGTAAGGCAATGGGAAGTGGGTTCCAGTGTGCCCATACACCTGTTGGTGGATACTGGGATCTGCAGATAGATTCTGAATCACAGCTTCCCCCTCAATTAAATCTCAAAACTGCAAAAAATACAGCCCCAACCCACAGTTCAGCCTCAAAAGTGAACAAAACCAGAGGACACTCATAAGGAAGAACAGGAGATTGACCAAAAAGAAGTAAAGGCAACCCCAAATTCCCTGAAAAACAGAATTAAAGAAGGGGAGGGAAAGGGGGAGAGAGAAAAATCTACACAAATGAAGAAAAACCAAAAGAAGAATATGGGTCTCTCACAGACCCCTGGGAGATCAGACACTGAGAAAACTGACTTTGGAATGCAAACAATGAAGAGCCCCCAGAATGAATGGTCTCAAACTACAAACCCAGATATCAAGACATTAATGGAAACATTAAAAAGAATTGAGGGGAGACAAGAGGAAATTAGGAAGGAGTTGATAACTGAGATAACAGTAGTAAAGAATACTGTGAATGAAATAAATAACAAACTGATAAGCATGGAAAGCAGAATTAGCCAAGCAGAAGAAAGAATCTCAGAGCTTGCGGACCAAAATATAGAACTAACCCAAACTGTCAAAAACATCGAAAAGAAGGTTAAAAAGAACAAAACCTTCAAGAGATCAGCGATTACTTCAAGAGATTGAACCTAAGAGTAATTGGACTTTCCGAGGCAAGAACAGAGACAGAGACCACCCTGGAACAAACATTTCATGAGATTATTCAAGAAAACTTCCCATCTCATCAGTGATGTCAAACTTCAAACGCAAGAGATTCAGAGAACCCCTGCAAGACGACAAATGAGAAGACCAACTCCTAGACACGTAATGATTTGCCTCAACAAAGTAGGCATAAAAGAAAAAACCCTAAAGGCCGCAAGAGAAAAAGGTCAGATTGCCTACCATGGAAGACCAATTAAGCAGATTTATCTACAGAAACTCTTCAGGCTAGGAGAGCTTGGAGCCCTATCTTCAAAGTTCTAAAAGATAAACAATTTCAACCAAGAATAACCTACCCAGCCAAGATAAACTTCATCAGTGAGGGAAAATTAAATCTTTCCCAGATATCCAATCCCTCAGAACTTAAGCTGCCACCAGACCACCTCTACAAGAAACACTTAAGAAAGTATTGAACACACAAGAAACGGAAAAAAGAACAACAATGTTCTTCATAAGGTACAGGAAAAAGATTAAAAACACACATGAACCAACCCCCAAAACAAAAGAAAGACAATGAACAAACAGCAACAACAATAACAACTCTATAAGAACCTTATGATAGGGATCAACTCTCACATTTCAATAATTAGCCTGAATGTGAATGGACTAAATGCACCACTGAAAAGACATAGAATGGAAAAATAGATAAAACATCACCAGGCAACAATATATTACCTTCAAGAGACTCATCTCACTAGAAAGGACACTCACAGACTCAAAGTAAGAGGATGGGAAGCAAATTTTCAGGTGAACGGAACACAAAAGAAAGGAGGAGTTGTGATCTTAATCTCAGACAAAATACCCTTTAAGCTATCAAAAATTAAAAAAGATACAGAAGGCCACTACATAATGATAAAAGGTTCAATTCATCAACAAGAAATATCCATCCTAAGCATATATGGACCCAACATAGGAGCGTCAACTTTCATTAAACAGCTTCAAGTTAACCTCAAAAAAGATATTGACTCTAACACTATCATAGCTGGGGACTTTTTTTTTTTTTTTTTGAGTTGGAGTCTTACTCTGTCACCCAGACTGGAGTGCATTGGCCACTTCCAGCCACCACAGCCTTGACCTGCTGGGCTCCGGTGATCATTCCGCCTCAGCCTTCCGAGTAGCCGGAATTACAGGCATGCGCTCCCTCGCCTGGCTGATTTTTTGGTTTATTGTAGAGATGAGGTCTTGCTGCCCAGGTAGGTCTCGAACCCTCAGGCTCAGGCAATCCACTCACCTCAGCCTCCCAAAGGCGTGGTATTACAGGCTGAGCCACTGAGCCCAGCAGCTGGGGACTTTAATACCCCACTCACAACCCTAGACAGATCATCAGGACAAAAAATTAGCAATGAGATCTGGAACCTTAATGTGACTATTGGCCAAATGGACTTACTTGATACCTACAGAACACTCCATCCAATGACCACAGAATATATATTTTACTCATCATCGCATAGAACGTAATCTAAGATTGACCACATACTTGGCCATAAATCAAGCATAAACATATTTCAAAAGATTGAAATATTTCCATGCACTTTCTCAGACCACAGTGGAATAAAAATAAACATCAACACTAACAAGGTTCCCCCAAAACCCACAGACATGGACACTAAACACTAAACAGCATGATGCTGAACAACTCCTGGGTCAATGATAAAATCAAAACAGATTAAAAAATACCTGGAAAAAAATGAAAATGAAGAAACATCTTACCATTATCTCTGGGATGCCATGAAAGCTGTAGTAAGAGGGGAATTCATAACTCTACAAACGTACATGAAGAAAATGGAAGGATCACAAAGTAACAGCCTAACAAGTCTCCTTTGTAAGCTGGAAAAGCAAGACCACCAAACCCTAACTTCAGCAGAAGAATACAGATCACCAAAATAAAAGCCCAACTCCAGGACATAGAAGACAAAAAGATAATACAAAAAAAATCAATAAAACAAGCTGGTTCTTTGAAAGGATAAACAAGATCGATGGTCCCCTAGCTAGACTGACCAAGAAAAAGAGAGAAAAAGCCCAAATAAGCACAATCAGAGACACAAAAGAGGAAGTCACATCTGACCCTGAAGAAATACAAAAGATCATTAAAGATTACTATGTACACTTGTATAGAAACAAACTTGAAAACCTTAAGGAAATGGAGGACTTTCTGACATCACACAACCTGCCTAGGTTAAACAAGAAGAAATCAAGACCCTAAATAGACCAATAACAATCAAATAAATTGACTATGTAATAAGAAAACTACGTAAGAAAAAAAAAGCCTTGGGCCAAATGGCTTTCCAGCAGAATTCTATAAGACATTTAACGAGGAGCTGATACTAATCCTACTGAAAGTATTCCACATGATTGAGAAAGATGGAAAACTCCCCAAATCATTTTATGAAGCTAACATCACATTGTCACCCAAGCCAGGTAAAGACCCAACAAAGAAAGAGAACAACAGGCCAATACCTTTGATGAACATAGATGCTAAAATTCTCAACAAGATCCTAGCAAATCAAATTCAAAAACACATCTCAAAAATCATCCATCATCCATCATGAAGTCAGCTTCAAAGCTGGGACACAAGGCTGGTTCAACATTTGTAAAACCATAAAAGTAATTAAATACATCAACAGATGTCAAAACAAAAACCACATGATTATATCATTAGATGTAGAAAAAGCTTCTGATAAAATACAGCACCACTTCTTGATAAAAACCCTTGAACATCTTGGCATACGTGGAACATACCTCTAGATAGTAAAAACCATCTACAAGAAACCCACAGCCAGCATACTCCTAAACAGGCAAAAATTGGAACCATTTCCCTTGAAAACTGGAACACGACAAGGATGCCCACTCTCACCCCTCCGTTCAATATAGTATTGGAAGTCCTGGCTAGAGCAATCAGAAAAGAGAAGGTGATCAATGGTATCCAAATAGGAAAAGAGGAAGTCAAGTTATCTCTTTTTGCAGATGACATGATTGTGTACCTTGAAAACCCAAGAGAATTTGTCAAAAACCTCCTTGCAATGATACAGGACTCTGGCAAAGTCTCAGGATATAAAATAAATGCGCAAAAGACAATCACATTTCTTTACACCAATAATAAACAAACAGAAACCCAAATAAAAAGCACAATCCCATTCACAGTAGCCACAAAAAAAATGAAATACCTTGGCCTCTTCGAACCAGAGACGTGAAAGACCTTTACAATGAAAACTACAAAACACCGCTCAAAGAAATCAAAGATGACACAAACAAGTGGAAAAATATCCCATGCTCATGGATTGGAAGACTCAACATTGTGAAGATGTCCATCTTACCTAAGGCAATCTACAGATTTAATGCAATACCCATCAAATTACCAGCAACATTCTTCTCAGATCTAGAAAAAACAATACAGGAATTCATATGGAAACACAAATGACCAAGAATAGCCAGAACAATCCTCAGCAAAACAAACAAACAAACAAAGCAGGAGGTATCACACTACCAGACTTTAAACTTTACTATAGACTGGGCTCAGTGGCTCAGCCTGTAATCCCACACTTTGAGAGGCCGTAGTGAGTGAATTGTCTGAACCCACAGGTTCGAGACCTGCCTGGGCAACTTGGCAAGACCTCATCTCTACAATAAATCAAAAAAAAAATGAGCCAGGTGTGTTAACACAGGCCTGTAGTTCCAGCTACTCAGAAGGCTGAGGTGGAAGGATTGCCGGAGCCCAGCAGGTTGAGGCTGTGGTGGCCGGGAGCGGCCACTGCACTCCAGTCTGGGCGACAGAGTGAGAATCCAACTCAAAAGAAAAACCTTTACTATAAAGCTACAATAATCAAAACAGCTTGGTATTGGTAAAAGAACAGGCATATAGACCAATGGAATAGAATTGAGATTCCAGAAGCAAAATCCCTATTACTTAACCAACTCATCTTCATCAAAGCCTCCACCACTCACCACTGGGGAGAGCACAATCTGTTCAGTAAATGGTGCTGGGAAAACTGGCTGACTACATGCAGCAGGTTCAAACAAGACCCCTATCTATCACCATACTCAAAAATTAACTCTAAATGGATCAGAGACCTAAATGTAAAACCTCAAACCATAAGAACTTTAGAAAATGCAGGACATACCATTATGGAAGTTGGAACTGGCATCCAATTCCTGAGCAAAAACTGAAATGCATGGGCCATAAGAGATAAAATAGACAAGTGGGACCTCATTAAACTGACAAGCTTCTGCAAAGCCAAAGAAACCATTAAGAGAGCAGGGAGACAGCCCACAGACTGGGAAAAAGTATTTGCCAACTCCATGTCTGACAAAGGCCTAACATCTAGGATCTACAAGGAACTCAAACGTGCTGAAAAGAAAAGACCAAACAGCCCCATTACATGAACAGACACTTCTCAAAAGAAGACATACGAGCGGCCAACAGATGTATGAAGAAATGTTCAACTTCACTAGTCATCAAGGAAATGCAAATTAAAACTACACTGAGATACCACCTAACTCCAGTCAGAATGGCCATTATCAATAACTCAAAAAATAACAGATGCTGGAGAGGATGTGGTGAAAAGGGAAGACTTCTACACTGTTGGTGGGAGTGTAAACTAGTGCAGCCTCTGTGGAAATCAGTGTGGTGATTCCTAAAAGCTCTAAAAATTGACCTTCCATATGACCCTACAATCCCCCTTCTGGGAATATACCCTGAAGAACTCAAATCACTCTATAAAAAAGATACCTGCACATGTATGTTTATTGCAGCATTGTTCACAATAGCAAGATCATGGAACCAACCATGATGTCCATCAAAAGAGGACTGGATTTAAAAAATGTGGCACATATACACAATGGAATATTACGCAGCCATAAAAAAGAACAAAATCATGAATTTCACAGCAACCTGAATGGAATTAGAGTTTATAATACTGAGGGATCTCACAAAGATCTGAGTATCACATGTTCTCACTCATAGAGTGGACCTTGAACATCTATCATAATACTATAAGAAAAGGATTGACAGTGGCGGAAAACTATGGGGGGGTAGGGAGGGGAAGGGAGGTGAGATTAATGGTAGTCAATATCTGTCTGGGGACAGGGAGACACCCCTTATCAACAAAGGTTCCTGAACAATGCATATTTGTATACCTAACCCTTAACTGTACCCCACAATTTTAAAATAAAAAATATATATTTAAAATAAAAGAGAACACATTTAAAGAATGTACCATGATTAAAATAGTTGTTCTTAAAAAAATAATTCTAAAGCAAAACTTGAAAATGTGAACACAGATGTAGCCAACTATCTCCCTGAATCTTAACTCTATACCCTTTCCTGCAATGGTGCTGACAAGACAGTGAATCAGGATGACATTTGGGGACCATTCCCAGTTCTGATTTCATTTATCCTGATTCAAATAGAAAGCTTCCCTTTCCGTCTGATACCTGCCTTTGTCCATTCATTTTGTCTTGATCAGATTACCTTGCTGCTTGGGCTCTTAGGACTAACTTAGTCTTTGTCATTTACTTTAAAAAGGCAGTGGGTGATTCCTCAGCTTCTAATGCATGGCATATAGTATGCGCTCAATAAACATTCCCTTACTACCTTGCTTGTTTAATAATCAGAAGTGATTTCCAGGAAATACAATCTTATCAGTTCTTTTCCATTCTGCCAATGCTCTCTTGCTACATAAGAGGACTCTTTCTAATAAGGATTTTTTTCTTTCTCTCTGAAATAAGAGAGAGCATTACCTTGGAGGATGAAGGTAACAAAGTAATTTCCACTGAATAACCATTTCGCAGAGGTGTGGAACAGAATCAACTTCCTCTGGTCTGAATTTAAAGGCACCTCTTTCCTTAGAATGTAAATTCTTAAGTATTTTTTTTGCCAGACACAAGCTGTTAAAATAAGGAGAGTGATTTAACCACATGTGTCACCTTGCTTAGTCCTAGCATAAGTGCAAAAGGAGCCTGAGAGTGAGGAGGGACAGGAGGGTGGGGCATGGATGTGGGGTGACACCGACGACTCCCAGGAGTCTTGGGAGGCTGATGCTGGTCAGTAACAATGGCCCAAGGAGAGCCAACTGGGAGACAGCTGAGTAGTATACCTAGGAAGGCGTTAGTCCTCAGACCAAACACCCATTTTCTCTGGGCACGGTGTGGAAGCAGAAAGCCCTGGACTTCAGGAGGCCATGGGGTGCTTTGACATCTGTCATCTGTGTGGTCCACAGATAGTAAAACTTCCTTTTTAGTTGCTGTGGGATAGAGATTCAGATTCAGTTCATTTTAAAAACATGACTTTTTTTTGGTACACCAGAGTTTATAACTGATAACAATTTTTAAAAATGTATTGCCAAAGCTGGGCATGGTGACACATTCGCCTGTAGTCTCAGCTACACAGAAGACTCAGGCAGGAGTATTGTTGAGCCCAGGAGTTTGAGACAAGCCTGGGCAACATAGCAAGACTCTGTCTGATAATATCAAAATAAAAAATAATATAAAAATAAAAAGCACTCCTTAAAATTTCTTGCACAACTCCTGAGTTCTTGAGACTGCATCTGCAGACACTATTGTAACTAAACAATAGTAATTTTGTCTCCCAAAATTGACTTCGTTCTTTATGTGATATAAAAATGGATTTTCATGTGTTAACTTCGAATAACAATAGCTCTGGATATGTTGTTTAGGAGGACATATTTTGGGAATCGGGGGAGTTGGGATATGTCTATGAACTATCTGAAAACTGCTATTAAGGGGAGGAGGAATTGATCTTTGGGTTCAAAAGATCACTTGCACCAAAAGAAGTTTCTGGAAAAGTCTGCTAAAATGTAATTTTCTGACAAACAAAACCGTTCATAGATGGGTTCTTGGAGAAGGAGTAAGTTCATCATTTTCTCAAGCAGAGGTTTGATAGATGTTTATCCATTGGAGATGATGACGCGGCAGTTTGTATTTCTCGTCCAACTAAGCTTTGTTTCTCTTTTAAGCCAAATTACTTGGTATTCGATCTTGTGTTTTTCAGCAGTTAAAATGTGTGAGTTTTTTTTTTTAATTAAAAAATTTTTATTTTAATAGTTTTGTGGGGGTACAAATAGTTTTGGTGTGGGCTTTAATTACCCACCACCCCCACCTGTGCATATTGTACCCAGTGGGTGATTTTTTTTTTTTTTGGTCTTTCCTCCCTTCCCCCCTACCCCAAGTCTCCAGCAATTCCCTGTAAAGAATTGTGTTTTCTGGAAGATTACTGACTAACCATTCTTGAAGGTTTAGACACACTAGTGTGTACTGCCTCCTCGTGGGGCTGAAGTTCAACTTCACATTATCTTTCATGTTCAGAAAATTGATCTAAAATTTGGTCTTTGCTCTTTATTGTTTTATTAATAGGGAAAATCTGTTTCCATCTGGCTAAACATTTAAAACTTATTAACAGATGATTTCTGGTTATTCTCAGCTCACTGTCATCAGGTTAAACTTCTAGCAAGAGAAGATGTGCCTTTTTGAGTGAATGAACTCTTTTTTTCCACAGTGGTTCCTCAATGTTTGAAATACAAGTTATTGTCTTTTGCTTATATATAATTGAGGTTCTGGGTTTTAACACTTAAAGCAGCTTAGACTACAGGTTTCTTATATTGGTGAATTTATTTTAATCTCTGAAACCACCTGTTAATTGGATATTTCTGTAGCATCTAAATATAGTAGCTTGACCTGAGGATGTCAATTAAGATACTCATAGCACAGCAGCAAATACAATTAGGTTAGTCCTAGTTTTCATGATCCTTAGCAAGTTCAATAAAAAACCTAATAAAATACCAACAGCAATGAACACTTAAATAGCACTTACTATGTGTTAGACACTATTTTAAGCACTTTATATTTACTAACTTAATTCTTGAAACACCCGAGGAGGAAACATACATGGGTTCCTAACTTGTCCTGGATCACCTAGCTAGTGGAACCAGCTTGGAAGGAAACCCATGTTTTTGGAACGAGAGCCTGTGTTCCGAGCCTCTCTGGGTAGGGAGGGGAACACTGTTTCAGAGAAGCCCTTACACCAGTGGTAATTCAGGACTGGGTGGAGCCTTTCCATTATGTGCTGGGACTCTTCTACCCCTTGAAAACTAATCTCTTTATTTATATTATATTCCCTCTGTCTTCCAAGAGTCTTGCTCTTGTAATTTTTTGTCTTCAGTCTTTAACATTCTGTATAGTACAGTGTTGCCACTGTTTTTTCTTCCCCCAACATAATACAGGCTTCTTTCCACCAGCATTTAAATGTCCAATCCCTACACATCTTTAAAGAATCCCCCCCCCGCGCCCAGAAGGCACCCACTTATTTCCTTCTTGAGTAGCCTCCATGTTGCCTCTCCCGCCTCGTTTCAATCCAGCCCTCATCCTCAGTGATGTGGTGAAGCTCCTCTCACCCTTGCACTGATAACTAATGCACGTTGTGGCTTTTTAGAATCTAACTTGGCCGCACCCCTCCTTCCCTGCCCACCCCTGCTCCCTCACACAGGCCTCTTTTACCCAGGGTGCTGTGACATCTCTCCAGGCTTGCTGCTCTCGGGCTCTTCCTTTCCAGTCTCCTTAGTATGTTTGCTGCCTTCTCCCTCCAGAGTTGTCCTAGGTGTTTTCAGCCCATGTGGCTTGCAGATCTCCAGCCCACAGCCCACATGAGCTTCTCACCCATGTTTTTAGGTGCTGTAGTTGATCTCACTTGATAGCTTGCAAGGCCACCCAAACATTACAAATTGAACTCTGCTTTATACACACAATCCACTTCTGGGTTTCATCCCATAGAGAATCATCTCAATGTCCAGCTGCTCCAAATTGTTTTCTGACACCTTCCTTACGTCAGTTCTCCCCCAACCTCTCTCCCACCCCCAACTAAATACCATTATTTTAGTCCAGGCCACTGTGAGCTCAAATGGAATGCCACAATAAGCCCTGACATGGTCTCTCCGCTGCTGGTTCCATCATGTCACAACCCCACTCTTTTAAAAGAGTGATCCTGCTGTTCCTGCTTCAGAATCTTTCCTTGGCCGTGAGGATGAAATCTCAGCCCTTCTTGACAGGACTCCCTCTGTTCGTCCCTACAGCTTTACCCTTTACCGCTTTGTCCTCCCTTAGTGATTGCAGCTTGGTTAAAGTTACCGAGTTGATTGAAAGGGTGATATCTGCTCTCTCCCACTCTGGCCTTCATGCTATTCTTCTTTCTGCTGGAATACTGACCAATGCTCCGTTACCTGGCTGATGTCTACAGTTTTTTCAGGTCTCAATTTCAACGTAACTTCCTCCGGAAAACCATTACCGACTACACCCTGGGCCCTGCTAGGTACTTACTACAGCATTTCATGGCATTTCTGAAACTTTCCTGCCATGGAGATGGCAGGGACCTTGTGCTGCTCACTGCTGTGTCCACTACAGTGCCTAGTATTTGGCACATAGAAGGTACAAAATCTTTGTTGAATGAGAACATACTACCTCCTAGAACAGCACATTCTTTGAGCGCCTAATAATTTACTTACAAGGTCCTTTCTATTAAGTGGTGCTTTGTCACTTCTGTTGATTGGTTCTGGTTCTTACCCTAAAGAACACACAACACAAGTCACGAGACAGTCTTCAAATGAATCAAGGACGTGATCTGTGCTTGTGACCCACATAGAGCATGGTGCCTAGGACCAAGCACCCAACCAAGCATGCTTGGCCCACAGAAGTGTGGCAACATTGCTACACTCATCAGATAGGCTATGCTTGTAATAATATAGCTTGAGATCCCATTTGTTTTCATCCCACTAACTGTCCATAATGGCAAACTCCCGAGTTCTTTCTTTTAGTAGGCGTTGTTTCCAAGAAGGATCTCCTGCCATATGCATGTGTTTCTTGAACACAAGTCTCAGAGCTTAAATTCTTGTTCAACTCATCCAAGTTGATATAATGCATCATGCTAGTTGGCTAACATGAGGGGGGATTTTAATCCTGTCAGTCAGCGTATTTGTTATTCTACTCAATTTCATGACATCTACTAATTTATAGGTAAGCCTTACGAGTCATGTAATCATAGACAAGGTACTTAATTGCTTCAAGCCTGTTTCTTCATATGTAAATAGGGCTGATAACAAGATTAGGGCGGCTGTGAAGAGCAAATGTGGAAATGTTCACAAAACATTCAGTGCAGTTCTTGGGACATGATACGCACTCAGTATACTTTAGCTATTATCAATGATTCATATCACTGATAACAAAGTTGAAGAAGGAGACAGGCAGACGCTGTGTGACATCACTCAGCCACTCTCGCAGGTGGAGACATGAGGAGGAACCTCCCACACACGCACACACACAAAATTATCTTTTGGAGGGCGGCCCCTTGTAACACACTCAAATGGCTAGCCCAAGTTTTTATCTGGAAGTTCTCAGAAGGTTGTATCATGATTTGCAGAAGAAATAGACTGAGTTGTTCCACCATGCTGTGTTCGGCAGTTTTTGACCAAAACCAGCATGACCCCCATGCCCCGCTCTCATTATTCACCCAATCTCGCCCCAAGTCCTCTTTTTCTTTTGCTGTTTGCCTGGTTGAAAAAAATCCTCAAAGGGAAATGTTTTGCCAATGTGGAAGAGGGGAAACAAACAAACAAGAAAACAGCAGAAGCACTACAAGGCATCAAAGTTGACAAGTTCAAAAACGGTTTTGAGCAATGGAAAAAGGATCTTGATGGTGTATTGCATCAAATGGAGAGTACTTTGAAGGTGACTAAAGTTTAAACATATAAGAATAAATGCACAGTTTTTAATAAATAAATTCTGGTTTTGGGGGGTCTCCGTTTATTAATAATGGCTTTATATAGCCCATTTGTATTTATTTTGTCCACAAGGACATACTAGAGAAATTTTTAAATGCCTTGATTTTCAAGTATGTTGTCTCTGATATTTCCTAGGTTTATTACCTAATACTCCTCAACCTTCAAAAAAAAAAGAAAAATTTTTTTTTATTTATTCTTAGTGATTCATCAAAATAACTTTCTGCCAAGATACTTTGTGTATTATCCTTATTTCTTTTTAAGATCTCAAAATACATAGAAAATGAATAATTCTGCCTACTAAGAGTATATGAAGTGATTTATTGATATTGGTTAAGATCTATTATATACAGGTAGAAACCTTCAAAATTGTACAAAGAACCATTAAGAATATTGATAAAGACTGTTTTATAGACAAAACAACAACTGGAAAATAGTTTTAACATACACAATATATAATTATGAAAAAAATGTAGAACACAAATTGTTCTACCAGATAGATTCCAAAGTTATTAAAAGTCTGCTTTGCAAACCTTTAGTTGAAAAAAATGTGTTCAATGGAGTTACATGGTTTAAAAAAATTAGATAATGTAAAAATTAAGATTTTTTTTCCCCTCACAGGAAATTGAAGAGGAACGAAGACAATTTTTTATGCCAAACCTATACAGTTTGAAAAATAATTTATATGTCTAGCACAAATAAAGAAAATTGAGAATATTTACGGTTCCGTAAACTTTGTCTTTCATGAAATGCAAACCGCATCAGTTTTAAAAATTAAAAATTGTGCAATCAGAAATAGACTGTTCCCTTTATGGTACAATGTACCTTCATTGGCTTTATACCTGAGCACCAAAGCTGAAGTTCCAAATGCCATCCTGGAAAGCTATTCTGAAAATGAATAAGAAATCAAAACTATTATAATCTAGAAAATCAGGCACCGAGAAGGAGATTATCTCCTTAGAAATGCAACATCAACAATAGAGAAGTTTCAATTAATTGAGCAGCTGACAGATCTCCTTGTGAACACAACAAAGGAAGTCCACATAAGAAGATCCTCCATAAAGTCCTTTGTCTTCTACCAGGAACTGTCGGAAAACCATTTCTGGCTGCTCCCGCTGCTTTACAATCGTGAGCTAGGAAAAAAGACAACAGTAGCTGGTTATAAACATTTTTTGAGTGTGGCTCAATTTTACCAAACATTGTTGAATGTCTACTATGTGTGAGGCTACAGAGAATGACGGGAAAGAGCCTAGTATCTAGAGTGCAGAGAGGCTCTGACCTCATACCCCAAGCATACGATCTCAAGTGGCAAAAGTGAAACATAAGCTGTGTACTGTGGGAAAGACTTCACAGTGGTAGTGACTGTCGTCTGGGCCTTAAAGGATAGGTGCAGGTTAGAGAACACTCCAGACTGGAATACAATGCACCACGTGCCAGAGATGATATGACTGGCACAAGCATTATCACAGACTTCTGAAAGGCAGTGGGAAGTTAGGTGACCATAAGAGTGAGTTTGAGCTTTTGAAGGAAATGTGATCCCAGTGGAAGGATGAAATGAGACAGTTAAGTAGAAGCAGTGGGTATAATGCATTAGTGAGATGAGGGAAGCTAGACAGGCTGGGAGTGTCTAAGTGGAAGATGGCAGAACCTGCATGAGGACAGTGGAGGTAGAAAGAGGGTAGATTTGAGAGGCAGCAGAGGTCAGCACATAGTTCCCTGAACTGGAAGAACCCCCACTCTCTGCTTATCACGATTCTTTAGGGCTGTGCTGTCCAGTTCTACAACCACCAGCCACATTACTATTCACTTGAAATGTGGCTTGTCCAAATTGAGATGTGCTGTAAATATAAGATACACAATAGATTTCTGAGACGTAGTGTGAAAAAGTGTTAAAAAAAAAATTTCAGTAACTGTACAGATTACATGCGGAAATGATGATATTTTGGATATACTGGGTTCAACTACATACACTATTTAAATGCATTTTTACCTTTTTAAATGTGGTTACGAGAAGACAGAAGTACATATGCACTTGCATTGCTGGACAGTGCTGCTCTAGGGAAGAGACCTCGGTGGAAGAAACCTGGGCAGGGGTGGGGGGCAGTTTAGTCATGAACACTTTGAGTCCTCTCTATCTCTTACTCCTGTTAGAGAAAGTCGGGGTAGATGATCTGACGGCCAGAATTTGATATTTATTGGGCCAGGGCTGGGACTGAGTCATACATCCACAGCAATCTCTCTCCATCTGCTTCCTAGGTAATTAAGAGGGGCCAGGGTCCTCCTGAGGTGAAACCACCACAAGGGCCTGCATGGGAAGTGCCTGCAGTTAGCAGCTTGGTCCTACTTTTGCATTATATGCTATTTAGTTATCAGAATTCTATCAATAATAATTCTATCAATACAGCTTGCTTTTTCTCTTTATATTTTTGTCCAGTGCCCTACTGGTAAGCTTTAAACTATTCCTAACCTAGTAAAAATAAAGGTATATCACAACTGCATTACTACCACTACAACTCAGCTAATTCCATGTGGAAACAGACATGTGTGATGTCACAGCTTCTGAATGGCAGCACCAGGCACTGGGAGCTGGCCCCAGAATAGCTGTGTGCACAAGCAGGTCTCACTCCCACATGGGAAGGAAACTAGCCCCAGTGGAGATTTCTCCAAAGGAGTTTAGGACTTGCCATGATGAACCCAAAGCCAAGGCTGTTTTCTTTTTATTCATATCCTGCCTCTCCCAAGTGCCACTATGACTCTGCTGTTGGCCATGATATGGGCAGCAGCAATGTGGATCTAACCTCAGTGACACTACTTAGGCTGAGATTAGACAGAATGGGACACTGTGGAGGGAAGGATGTGAAGTTCCAATTTCTTCAGAACTTAATTCCTTACGGAAATCAGTGGAAGGAAGTTCATATTGCTTAACTGGAGCATCTTTTGTTACTGCCATTCACGTGGGTTATTTTTTTGGTTTGGTGTTCAATGCCCTCGACTAAGTATGTCTGGTCATGATCTGCAGATCCCTACTTAAAAAGGGAATGCATTTCAGCCTTGAGAGAAACTTGGCTTTAGGCTACAGTAATTAATATTCTGCTCTACCATATGAGTATCTACAGATTCCAAGATGATACAGAAAGTACACGGAAGGTCTCAGGGAAGTAGATGCATGGAAGTGGTATGCAAGCTGTTTTGACATACGTATGGTCTTCTCCTAAAGGAGCATACCCACTCCAATAGGAGGATAAAATACTTGATGGACTGGGGGGGGGGTCCATCTTTATTTTCCCCCTTTACATCTCTATAGGAAGGGGCATGAACTTGTAGAGTGGGATTAGAATGTCCAAAAGGTCACTGCTGGTCCCCTCCTCGCTTCCTGTGTGTCTTTTCCACGGAAGGACCGGCTCACTCAAGTGGTCTGAATGTGACATTCTCTGGGCCACATTACCAGAAACTTCAGAAGCCAATGACATCTCTCACTGCCTGTCTCACAGGGAACAGCTCAAGTATGGGAGTGATTAGGATGGCCAGGACAAATGTGCTCAGTGAGAAAAGGAGAGAGCCACAGCCTGTTGTTTGAGGAATGCCAATTCATAAGGATCAGATGGATGAAGGAAAGCCAAAGGAAAAGGAGAATCAGAGCAGGCAATGTTTTGGAAGCTGATAGAAGAGAAAATCTGAGGGAAGAGGTAGTATTTAATCTTGCAAAGAGACTGTAAATTTTTTTTTCTAGCAACTTGGCAGTTTACAGAGAAAAGGAGAGGTGAGAAGAAGGGAACAGGCAGTTAATATAGATGGCTCTTTCAAGGAGCTTGGTTGTAAAATGGTATGTTGCAAGTGTTCAATAAATAGCATGGATAAAAGGAAAGGGAAGCAGAATTCTGGAGAAGCAGCAACTTTAATGAAGGTAGATTTGAACGGCTTGCAAACTATGCAAAAAAGCCTGTGGAGAGGGAATAACCTAGAAAATACAAGAGGAAGGAGAGATACCAGGAAGAACCAAGCAGCACAGGACTAGAATTTATCAGTAATGCACTTGATTTTGATGACCTGGGAGCACACTGTGGTAGAAATGTTTTTCTATTTCCCCACAAATGTAAATATATGCAGACAATGAGGTCTAAGAAGATTGATTCTGTGAAAAATTAGCATAATGTGGAAGATAGCAGTATCTTCTGGATTTGATGGTTATTCTTGATCCTTCCATGCCAGTTATTTTCTCTTAACTCTTTAAAAGCATATTTTCATTTCTTTCTATCAGTCAATTTTCAAATGTCAGAAAAGGCATAATACACTGGGACTAAGCAGCCCATGCTAGCTGCGGGTCAGCCACGATCTGATGGGGAGAGCCCGACCCAGTTAGTGAGCCCCTCCCAACGTCACTTTCATGTCTGTCAAGGGCAGTGGAGGGAGTAAAAGGCCAGGTGTCTCTGAGCTTCCTTTCGGCCCCGGCGTCTGTAGATTTTAGATATTTCAAATTCTTTATAGAGATGGCACTCTGAAAAGGTCAAAGAAGTCTTACCAATAACAGGTGGATAAATTTGCAGGGGGTACACAAAATTTGCTTCTTTAAAATGAAAATTATTTTATCATACAGTTGCTTATATTTATAATATTCAAAGTTTACCAAAGATTTTTTTTTATAACCAAAGCTGATATAACTTTGATAAGGTATTTAAGCAAGTGGGAGAAAGCCAAGAAGTTTGTGTTTTCTGTGAAGGTGGGCCCACTGAGTACAAGGATGGTCTCCACGCTCAGTCCTGTCTTTTCTCTGCCAATGACCCTTTGGAGGGATAAGGCTGCTACAGTTGGGTGAAGATAAGTCATTACTGCTTGCATTTTAAAGGCAAGTGCTTTTCAGTTTGTGATTCATGAGATTTGCTAACATGTCTCAAGGGCATCCAGAGAGTGTTGTGTGGAGAATGTGTTTAGTTTGAGCCTTCTGTGTCATCTCTATGTCCTGCCCTTTTGTGGTGTGAAAACAGTTCTGGAAAAGGTTATATATCAATTCAGACATCATTAGTCTGGTTTCCCTAAGCTTTACCTAAAGTTGATGTTTGCACACATGAGTTATTTTCATGGTTAAAAATGTTGATTTAGATTGACATCTCATTTACATTTCAGGAGAAAATTGGCCCCATAATTCCCTGGCAACTGTAGACACCTGCCTCCAGGTGAGTGTCTTATACCTCTGCAGTAAGCAGCGTTACATGGAATGTCATCATGCATACATTCCAAATTATAGGAAACTCTAATATTGAGCTTGGGAAGGAAGACAGGTAGCTAGAACTCAGTAACAAGGTATAATTTTCTTGGGTTCCAGATATTTTAAATTATCAGAAACGGCTAGAAGGTCTTAGAAGGACAAGAATAAGAAAACTTTTCAAAGATCATAAATTTAAAATTGTAATAAATCAAATTTTATAAATGTTCTGTATGATACTTCTATCATTAAGTAGTTTTAGGCACTAAAGGAAAAGTCATTTCAAAACCTGTTAATGATACCAGTTGCTATTGAGTCATGAAGAGGAGCTACATGATGACTAAGTTAATACTTGCCAAGATATCCCCTGGCTAACCCATGATAACAGCTGTTTAATTTGATATATTTGTGACTGATAAATAGGTAGACATACTTGGAGGTTAGTGTGAGCTTTCAAAGATTACATCATAATAATAAAGACATGAATTTTTTTTTTTCTTTTTTGAGTTGGAGTCTCACTGTCACCCAGACTGGAGTGGAG